>NC_044395.1:71840642-72047263 GCF_006542625.1 Nomascus leucogenys | reverse complement strand
ACAAACCTTGTAAAGATGTTTCTCTTGTCCACTCTTGCTGAGGGGCCTGAAACATGTTTTTCACCAGAGTCTGGACCTTTTCTGTTTGTTCATTTGTTTGTTTGTTTGCTTTTGGATGTCCTGTCTATGAAAGAGCAAGGGACAGAGTCAGGGACACCTGGATCATATTCCGGGTGCAGGTCTCTCCCTTCTCTGGACTTCAGTTTCCCGCCCCCACCCCCACCCCCAACCTTAAGACACAGGTAGATGAGATGGCCTTTCCCGTCTCCTCTCCCAGTCTCTATTTTCAGATGATTCTCATGGTTCATCTGAATTCTACCAACAGAGAAGCTTATTTAAGCTTCAGGTTAAATATTTCAGCAGCTGGCACATGGTAGGCCCTCAGTAAATGTCCAGAGTGATTTAAGGGATGCCTCGGGCATCTAGGGTTTCTCACCATATCTGTGTCCATTCGTGTAATTTCCTCACACGTGGGCTGTTGTAAAGCCTGTGGTTTATGAAAAATAGTTTAGGGCTCAAATCCCAACCAGGGGGTCACAAAATCCCTGGGAGGAAGAGCCCAGAATGTCACTGAGGCTGGCAAAGAAACGGAATGAAATAAAACTAGACCAACCTCACTCATAAATATAAATGTGCAAATTCTAGACAAAACACCAGGAAATTGAATTCAACAGTATATTGAAAGAATAATTTACCACAGCCAAATAGGGTTTACTGAAGAATGCAAAGCTGTTTTAATATTAGTAAATCTGTTTATAGAACATATCAATGGGTCAAATAAGAGAAACCATATGATTATCTCAAGAGGAGCAGGAAAATCATTTACGAAGATTCAAAATCAATTCCTAAAGGGGACCTTCTTTAAAATACTAGGACTAAATTATACAAGTGGACAGTGATGGGAATGTTTTTAGTGGGAGGGCACTCCACATCTGAAGGTTTTCCAATGTTTGGGAAATTCCCCGCTTTCTGAGTTTGGGTGGGAGGCAGAGCCATCTTTCACTGTAGAAATGGAAGAAAGGCCAAGTGCTCACTGTCCTGGGTATTGGCCCCCTCCTTGCAGCGACAGTGAGGCTTTTAGCATAAGCTCAGATTGGGGAGCAAAAAAGCCAGGCAGCAGAGAATCTTTTACGGCAGTTCCAGTAATAGCAGCAACATCTGTTTCCAGGGACACAGTGATAGAGGCACAAGTAGCTGTATCGGGGCTCTGGGGACCAGCAGAGTTGATGTTTCGAGATGTGGCATCCCATGGTCAAAGATGGCAGCAGCCATTCATCTGTGTGCCATGTCATGATCTGCACTGTGGTGCCAGCTGCCCAGGAACTCTTGTTCCTGACTTCCTGATGATTCTCTGAACCATCCAGAATCCTGCCAATAAATTTCTTTTTTGCTTAAATCAGCCAGAATCAGTTTCTGTTGCTGGCAACTAAGAAATCTTAAAGACACAGAAGGTTATTTCTTTAACATAATAAAGAATGTCTATTTTTTAAAACCTGTGGCCAGAAATAATACATAAATAATGTCATTCCTATTAAAACAAAGAACAAAACAAGAATTTTTGTTGACTGCATATCTTTTTTAAGAGTCAGGTTTACTGAGGTATAATTTGCACACAATAAAATTTATTCACTTCAACTGTACAATTTGATAATTTCAGCAAATAAATGCAGTCGTTGAAGCACCGTGATATTCAACACATAGAGTATCCATCACCCCAAAAATTTCTCACAAGCTCCTTTATAGTTGATGTCCTCTTCCACCCCAGCTCTGGAAACCACTGATCTGATTTCTATCTCTACAATTTGGCCTCCTCCAGAATGCCATATACATAAAATCAGATGGTAGCCTTCTGAGCCGTGCTTCTTTCACTCAGCAAACTGTTTTTTGAGATTCATCCATGTTGTTGCATGAATGGTATTTCATTGTATAAATATTCCAAAATTTGTTTATCTATTCCATGATTGATGAATATTTGTATTGTTTTCAGTTTGGGATTATTATCAATAAATCTGCTATAAACATTTGTGTATAGACTTTTGTAGAAACGCAAATTTTTTTCTTGGGTAAATATCTAAAAGTAGGAATGCTGGATCATATTAAATAAATATTTAACTTTATAAAAAACTATCAAATTGTTTTCCAAAGTGGCTGTGTTGTTTTGCATTCCCATCAACACTTTATGTGAGTTACAGTTGTTCTGAATCCTCACAAGCACTTGCTATTATCAGTTTTTAAATTTTAACCATCTAGTGGATGTACAGTGATATCTTGGTTTGACATTAATTTTTATTTTTCTAATAATTGATGATTTTGAGCATTTTCTCATGTGTCTATTTTCCACCAATACATCTTTTTTTTGGTGAAGTATATGTTTAAACTGTTCACTTGTTTATTTATTTGGCTGTTTGTCTTCCTTTTACTGTGTTGTAAGGATTCCTTATATATCCTGAATACAAGTTCTTTGTCAAATTTGTGTTTTGAAAATAGTTTCTTCCAGTCTGTGGCTTGTCTTTTCATTTTCTTAAGAGTGTATTTCAAAAAGCTGAAGTTTCCATTTTGATAAAATTCAATTTATCAATGTTTCAATTTCATTCAATTTATCATTCTTTCATGATTTATGCTTTTTGTGTCATATCTAAAAAACAAGGACACAAAGTTTTTTTTATCTTACACTTTCTTGTAAAAGCTTTATAGTTTTAGCTCCCACATTTAGTCTATGATTCATTTTAATTTTCTTACATAGAATGAGAAAAGTGTCAATGTTCATTTTTTTTTGCATAGGAATATAAAAATTTTCTGGAACACTATTATTATTTAACATCATTATAGAAGTTCTGGTTGGCATAATGAGATACAAAACATAAGTAAGTTGTATAGTTATTAGAAAGGAAGAGAAAAACTATCATTATTTATAGTCAATATGGTTTTGTATCCAAGAAACTCAAGAGAATCTATGGAACACACATAGAATTAATAAGAATTCAATAAGATGATTCATTACAGAGTAAACATGCAAAAATCAATAACTTTTTAATATACTAACAGTAATTATTTAAAGAATATAAGAGAAAAGAATCCCATTCACAATAACAGCAAAGACTTAAATGCCTGTAAGAGAAAATAAAAGAGAAAGAGAAAGTGCAAGGCCTAGATAATGAAAATCAGAATGTTTTATTGAGGACATAAAAGAAGTTAACTAAATATAAATGTGTCAATACCTTATATGGAAAAACTCAATAATATAAAGATGTTAATTTTCCCAAATGAACTTATAATATTGGAGTTATCTGGGGAACATGACAAAATGATTCTAAAATTCATCTGGAAGTGTGAACAGGAAAGAATCACTGAAAAAGTGTGTTGAAGAGCAGTGAGGAGGACCAGATATGAAAATATTTTATAAAGATATCATAATGAAAATACTGTGTTAAGGACCCAAAATCAAATAGATGAATCAATATGCTAGAATAGCTAAATTAGTCTGAATCAGAACGTGATATATATGAAAACTTTATGTATGATGACTGAAACATCACTAACCAGTTGGGATCAGGATTTATTGCAGGGTAGCAAGAATGGAAGAAAGGAGACCAGTTCACAGGCTGTCAGAATAGTCCAAGAGAAATATGATGGCAGAGAAGTTCTCTTGGGTTCCTAACCCAGAGCTGTTCCATGGCCCTCAGGCAAGTAGAACCACCCTCTGGGGAGCAGGACATCCCAGGCTGGTGGGCAAGTGTGCAGAGGGGATGGAGAACATCCAGGGCCCTCAACAACAAAGTTGAACACTATTCCAGCAACAAAGGAAAAAGACATAAAGGGCCTTTAGCCATTTCCACAGACGGAGCAACAAAGGGTGAATTGGAGCTGAGAGGTAATATGTTGATAACTGACACAGGATGCAAGTGCCAAACCACACTTCCCAAACACATTCAGCTCTGGACACATCTGCCAGTGGCCAAAGCAAGTCACCTAAACAGGTTCACAATGAATTGGGTGGGAAAGTATGTTCTGCAGAGAGATGGGGAGGAGGGTGAGTATCTGGCAAACAATAATCTCAGTGATCGCAGAAATAGTACTAGTGGAATGTGCCAGTGCATTGAAAGGGAAGGTAAAGAATTGGGAGGATGATATAGTTTGGATGCTTGTCCCCTAAACCTCACATTGAAACTGAATCCCCAGTGTTGGAGGTGGGCCTAATGGGTGGTGTGTGAGTCCTGGGGGCAGATCCCTCATGAATAGCTTGGTGCTGTCCTAGCACCAATGAGTGAGTCCTCTATTAGTTCCCGTGAAAGCTGGTTGTTAAAAACAGCCTGGCACTGGCTCGCTCTCTTGCTTCCTCTTTCACCATGTGATCTCTGCACAGGCTGGCTCCACTTACCTTCCATCACGAGTGGAAGCAGCCTGAAGCCCTCACCAGAAGCAGATGCTGGCACCATGCTTCCTGTACAGCCTGCAGAGCCATGAGCCAAAGAAACCTTTTTTCTTCATAAATTATCCAGCCTCAGGTGTTCTTTTATAGCAACACTAAACAGAATGAGACAAATGTGTTTTACAGTTTAGATACAAGCAAGCCCCTGGGTAGATGATAATGCTATTTACTAACGTAGGAAGGACTGGAGGATGAACAGGTTTGCTGAGTAAATCAAAAGCTTTGTTTTGGATTTGTTAGACATTAACATCTAGGAGAAGATATCAAATAGGTAGTGAGACAAGAGTCTGACTCAAAGGCCATGTCTAGAAACATAAGCATGGTAATCACCAGCCTATAGAAAGTCTTTTATGCCATGGATCTGCATGAGGTCACCTGGGGAAAGAGTGTAGCTATAGCATCAGAACTGTCCAAAAATAGAGCCCTGGGCACTTCAATATTTCCATAACAGATGAGGGAGAAGGATTCAATAGAAGGACTGCAAAGGATTCCTGAGTGTTGTGGAAGAGTACCAGGAGAGTGTGGTGTCACTGGAGCCAAGAGAAAAGGGTTAGGAAGGAGGGCCAAACTGAGTGCATCGCTGCTGGGAATTTGCGTAAGACAAGAAGAGAGACAGAGCTGTTGGTGACCCTGGCAAGAGCTCTATAGGGGACCAACTCTACAAAGCACTGTGCTAGGTACTAGAGATAAAGAGATGAGTAAAATACATTTCTTGCCCTTTAGGAAATAGCAGCCTGGTGAGGAAGGCAGGCATGTGAATAAATCATTGCAATACAGTGTGATAAATCTTATAATGGAAAAACATTTTCCTAAATGTGTTCCACTAAACACTATTTGAGGGAGATGTTAATCAGAGCTCGAGAAACAAAGTGTCCCAAGACCAAATAAACTTAGCAAGTGCCACAGACTAATCCCCATTTCAGAAGACTCCCAGGACACACTAATATTTTAAAAGTTCTGAGAAATTTTGGAGCAGAAATGTATGACTAACTTTGTTTCATGGTTAAATAAAAAAGAATAGATTTAAGTGGAAGATTTTATGTTTTGGCATATCAGTTAACATCCTCCAGATACGAACAGTTTTTTTCTGAACTCCAGTTTGGGAAGCACTAAAATAATGTATTAATGGGTTGGGGGATCCCTGGGGATAGCTCTATATTTTTGCTTGGAGAAATCAGAAGCAGCTACCTGGTAGGAGAAGCTGTTGGAGCCGGCAGCCTGCCTAGGGCTGAAACCTGTTCCCTCCCAGGTCAAGAGTCCAGGAACTTTATGAAGACTTTTTAATGAGTCAAATGTCCTGCAATACCACATGTGGGCCACATGGCCAAGCTGATGGACAAGCAGGAAACACCCACCCTCTGATGCATGTGGCGCTGCTGCCAAGAGGGGACAGAGGAATACCAGAAGACAGGAGGAGAGATGAAGGGAGGATAAAGCTCTTTCCAAATCCAAGGAGGCAGGACCCTGAAGGAAACTGGAAGGAAGGCTCTTCATAATGATGTTTAAGACTTGCTTGGTTAACATCCTCAGAACAGAAGGAAAAGATGTGGCTTCTCTCCAAAACATTTTCATCACCAGAAAGTCTGGTGGCAAAATCTGTAGAAGTTGCAAGTATCTTTAATGCAGAAGGCTACACAATGTTTTGAGAAACAAATAAAATGCAGATTATTAGGGCTGCAAGCACTCTGAGAGCTCACAGGGCCGAGAAGAATCAGCTGAGGGCCAGAAAGAATAAGTGACTTGCTTGGGTCTCCTCACCAACAGGACTGGAGCTGGGACTGAGAGCTGTCAGGCTGCAGGGTCAACTGCAGAGCTCTTGGTGCTATGTGCTGGGCACAGGAATCCAACAAGTTGTCCCTTGGGATCTTCTCTCCACACCCAGGTCTTGTCTGACACCCCCAGGAGTTATGGAGAAGCAACATCAGTTCCATAGTAGAAGCAGCCACAAGTGGGAGAGAAATAAAAACACTGAAGCTGGCAGTGTGGTCTAAGGGCAGACTCTCTCACCCCAGGAATGCAGGAGGGGTTTCCCCTCCATGTGCCCTGGATCCTGGGGCCCAGCTGCAGGGAGAATGGGAACAACTGACCCAGGACCCTCAGTGACCCTGTACCACAAGACACAGTGGCTGAGCTCATAAACCTGCATTCCCTGGACAACCGCTCATATGTTGCCGCCAAGTTGAGAGGTGTGGCTTCTCATTAATTTGCCTGTTTCCCCAGAGGTAGAAAAATCAGCGAAAATTAAATCACCAGCTGAACCCTCAGCAGTTTCAGGTCTTCTTCAATTTTTCCCTGACAACGAAGGCACTGGAGGCAGCAGAGACCCCATTAATACTTCACTGCACAAACGCATGCTGCTAAACAAAAATCAATTTATTAGTCCATTCACAGGTATTTTCTGAAGAGTCATCCTCAGGCAGGTAGGGAGTACAAAGAGAGTGAGGCAGTGGTGTTCACACTCATACCTACTGGTGGGGAACAAGAGGAAGCCCCCATCCTGGCAGAACAGGGGCATGATGGTGAGGAGCCTGCCAGGAGGTTGAGAGGCACAAGTCACAATGTCCAGAGGCCATGGTAAGCCCAGGCATGGCTAGAACAGATGCTAGAACCTGGTGGGCTGCAGCAATGGGAGTCCAGAGAGCAGAAGGCACTCCAAGAAGATGGTTCTGGTTGACCTAGAGTTGAGCACAGGGAGAGTGAGGCAGAAGTCTGGACTTTTGGGCTGAGATAACATGGTGAGTGTAGGAATGTGAGAGTAGTTTTTTGGGTTTTGTTGTTGTTGTTGTTGTTGTTTTTCCTCAGTGACTCAACCCTGAGAAAATTGTCAAGTGACCCCTTGTCTTGATCAATGTTGGAGAAGCCAGGTCTGCCCTTAGAGTTCCAGTAGTTCTAGCTGGGGGAAATGAGAGCCACCCAGGCATAGGGATTGAAGCCCCTGGATATAAGGGGACCCCAGGGGAACTATCCCACCTTCTCTTCATTGGTCTTCTGACATTTTGGAAGACTTCTGCTGAACACAGGATCTGTGCTTTAAAGGGTCTTGTAAGTTACCGTCTCCATGTGAAGAATAAAAGAATATTCTATTTGAAGCTGTTTGCTTTGCAAAGAATCAAATTCCTCTCTGACTGGCTAAAAAACAGAGATGAAGATTATCACAATGACACAGAAAGAACTTAGATGAAAGGGGCAGGGTAGGAAGCACAGCCAATCCCTGCAGGGTTTGCATCTAGTCATCTCAGTCTCTCAAAGGCCAGAGGGGCTCTCTAATTCTATTTCTATTTCATGCTTCTCTTGATCAATCAGCTTCCTCTGCTTACAAATATTGTACACAGCTCTCTAATGGGATGGCTGTCCTAATCCTGACTCTAGATCACTCCTAGTCTAAAGAGCCTACCATCAATTGGCTACAGGCCTGTGTCACTACACCCAAATTCTTCAGAACCTGATTGATGATTGGCAAGCCAGTGGGTCACTGGCAAATGGCAAGTCAATGGGTCATTACTCAATAGGTCATTAACCAGAAATTAGATTGACCATTTACCAACTATTGCCAAGGAGGGTCTGTTCATGTAATATATGGACTGTCCCTTACAGGAGATGCACACAGGACATATATTGAAGCACAAATAGCATAGAATTGGATAGATGCTTACCATCAGAAATGCAGGCTTATTGCAAGAATTTATAGCAAAACACATAGGGTCAGCCTGAGTAATGACCCCCTTACCCCCTGCCAAAGACTTCCACATCCTAATTCAGAAGCTGTTGACGCAGGATTTTCCTCTTGGTCACTTTGCAAGCCAGGACCTCCAGCTGGCAACGCCCCACCTAGGCCTCACTCAGCCACACTGCCTGCTGCAGGAGATGGCTCACCCACTCAGCCCACCCAGGTAGAGGCTGGCTTGCACACCAGTTCCTGAGTTCTTGTCCTGTACCCAAGAAGAATGAGGATGCACTGACAATTGAGGAGTGAACAAGATGGGGATATTTATTGAGTGATGAAACAGCTTTCAGTGGAAAGGGGACAGAGGGGTGGTCTCCCTACCCAAAGGCGGGAAAGTCTCCTTAATATGGCTGAGTTGGGGGCTTCTTATGGGCTTAGAATGGGGAGGGGCAGGCCATAGGTAGTCTTGGAAAAGGCAACATTCAATTGGTTAAAAGGCATTATTCAGAAAGAATCTGTCAGGAAAGGGCAGGCAAACAGGAAGAGAAGTTCTTACTGTGGGTCACAGGTTTCATCTGATACTAGCGGCCCAGTCTTTCAGCCTTCAGGCTGTTTTTGGCTTGGAAGTGGGGTTTCATCAGGGACCTGCCCCTATCACTATCACTATGAATATGTTACCTTATATGGCAAAAGCGACTTTGCTGATGTGATTAGGATCTTGAAATGGGGAGAGTATCCTGTTATCCTGATGGACTCAATGTAATCAGAAGGATCCTTTCAAGAAGGAGGCAGGGTCAAAGACAGAATAGATGTGACCACAGAAACAAGAAGGTGGTGATGGAAGCAAGAGGTTGGAGTGACGTGAGGAAAGGGTCACAGGCTAAGGAACACAGGTGTCCTCTAGAAGCTGAAAAAGGCAGGGAACCAGATTGTCTTCCAAAGCCTCCAGAATGAGAGCAGCCCCACGGACACCTTGATTTTAGACTTCTGACCTCTAAAACAGTAAGAGAATACATTAGTGTTGTTTTCAGCCACTAAGTCTGTGGCCATGTGTTTCAGCAGCAATAGGAAGCTATTACAGCTGGAACCATGGGATGCCATCATCCTAACTGTCCAGGGCTTCTCACAGGGAACCAGAACTATAGTTCATATTCATTCAGGATGCAACTTGAATTCAAGCAAACCCTGCTCCATTGTGTATACCTTGCATTTGCTCTTTCCAAAAGTGAGGATTCGATTGACTTTGTTCATTGTTATGCGATACAGATCATTCTTACTGAATAGTCAGGCTAATAGGTTTTGCATCAATACACCTTAGTGGGGACTGGCTTCCCTCTTGTCCAACACAAAGGGCCTGATCCAATCAGCCATGTCCAGGGCAGCAAGGTGGCAGCCAGTTAGCAACCTCCATAGCCCACACACACACACACACACACACACACACACACAAAGCACAAAACTTTACAAGGAAGAATGGGCTTCAGCTATCTGTGGGAGTCACCTGAGGATACCACCCACAACCAGTAGGGTTTAACATGCAGAAGTTTAGCAAACAATCTTGAGGTTTTAAGAGAAGAATGGCCCCTTACTAACCTCCTTATACTAACCTTGATGCTGCAGTGGTAATGAGTTAAAATTGTGAGAAGCTATGAGCTCAAGGCCTGGGGTCCCTTTCTTTGGGCCCTGTGATCACGGCCCTACTGGATCCTAATCCCACAGCCACAGGTAGTCATCTTCCACAGGTCAAAAGCAACCACTCCTCCATCATCTCCTGTGGTGCCCTTGCCCCTGCACATTGGCTTGAAGGAGGGCACAATATTTTTAGGAGTTTAAAGAAAATAAAGAGAATCTGTTAAAGGCAGTTTCAGGTTCTGGGCATGAAAAGAGATGCAGCACTTGAGCTTCTGGAAATCAAGAAGGCTTAAAAAGTCAAAGAGATATTTGAATGACTCCCTTTGGGACTGGAAGAAACCCAGTTAGAGGCATGAAGGTACAGCACTCAGGGTTTAATAGGTGGAGGCGCATCCCTAAAACCAGGTCTCTGGACTCACTGGAGCCTGACCTCATTTTCAATTGCTGAAAAAAATGCACGCGACAAGCTCAGTCTTTGACAATTGTTTGAATCCGCCATTTTCCTAGAGGGTTTTGTTTTATTTATAATTATTATTTTTATTTATTTGTGTTTTTCTCTTATGATAGGTTACCTTTTGTTTAAACAATTGAGCATCCCAGACCAGATTATCTAGAAATAAACTGGTGCTTTTCTGTGGTATTTCTTTAAAAGTAAGTATATTTTTAACTCAATTTATCTTTTTTTGTACACTCAATGACTTGTCTCCAAACAGCTCCATCAACTTTCTTAACCTGAATCCTTGTTCAAGTTTCCTAGTCCCTATCATTAAATTAAAACCTTTAAGGTATTTTAATTTAGGCCTTATTTGAAAAGATCATACATATCTCATGATTCCTATTAAAAATTAAGTAACTGAAATGCACACATATAAAAAATATATATGTATTTATTATATATTATTATATACATAATATGCCAGAAGGCAGAATTTATCTTCCATGGACTAATATTTTCTCAGAAAAAAAAATTGATAATCTGGATTCTGGCATAGGCATGTGCAGCACCCCCCCGCCCCCCTCCGCCCACACAGGATCCCTGGGGCAGTCATGGACAATTTCATCTCACATCTCTCTAAGGAATGACAGGTCAGCTCTGTGGCACATGGTCCCCCTCCTGCAAGGTCTGGCCTCCTCACGATGCTCAAGGTCCATTGGGAAGATTCCAGAGTGTGAGTGACGGGGGACAACAGAAGGAAGTCCACAGAAGGTTGGGTAGGAAGAGACCTCAGCACACCAGGCTGCAGCTGAGACAAGGCAGGGCTCCCTGGGCAGCTCTGTGTCCTCCATCTCTATGTAGATCATTTTTCTGCCCCTCGTTTGGTGCACACTCCTGCCAACAGGATCTTAGAGGCAAGTTGGGTAAAGATTAAGCTGCCATGAGACCTGAAGCTGGTGCTCTATGGCACATGTTGGGGAGAGCCCAGGATCTCCACCTCACACCCAGGCCCTGCTCGCCAGCTGAGGGCAGCTCTGTGATGTGTGATGTCAGTGCTTCTGGGCAGGCAATGGTGTGCTGAGCAGAGCTGCCATAGACACTCACCCCTACACCTGGACATGTCATGCCTACAAACACAGGACCTGGAGAAACCAGGAGCCATTCTCAATCCACCTTGGAGCCCTAACTACCACTGAAAGGCTTTGCTGGGACCCCAAATCATCTGGCTTTAAGGAGCTGTCAGGAAACTCTACAAAGGGCTTAGCTGGCAACTATGGGATAAATGGTTAATCATAGTTTAAGTGGTGCCCACTTTCTGCCCCAGTGGAGGGGTGCTAATGGTGGGGGCAGGGACAGAGAGCCCTGCCCAGTTTCCCCTTAAACGAGAAGGCATCCAGACCCTTATCCAAGATTTCCGTGGCACCGAGAGCCCACGGATGGTGGATGAGAAGGCGTCCAGTCCAGCACGCAAGGCTTCCATGGCACCAAGAGCCCAGGGATGGTGGTTTCAGTGTCTGGTAGAGGAAGTTGCCTTTATGCACCTTTATGCACCTTCCAGCAGGGGGCTCTGGGAGCTCCATGCTGTAGAGTAGCGGGGTCAAGGCCCTGTTTTATCTCTGCAGTTGAAACAGTCTCAGATGTCTATGTGCTATTTTCAAATGAAATTCCTCGTGGAAACTGCGCGTGCTTTTCTCAATAACCACCCCACTACCACTGCCAAACTAAATTAAGCAACAAGCATCAATTTATATCAATTCAATATTTATACAAACTATGATTATCTCTGATGGATCAGAAGCTCTGATTGGCAGTTACATACTGTTTTGATGATAAAACTATGAAAACAAATTTATTATTATCTGCAAATAAAGGGTATATGGCAGATAGGATTTTCCAGAGCATGGAGTTTGAAATAACACAAAAGATATCCCTGGTGATGGGAAAGCTGAGAACTCTAAAATAAGAATACTAGGGGCAGGGGCACCAGGTCAAGAAAGGTTGTTGGACTGGATTATATTTATTAAAGAGAAAAGCCATAGAGCATAGTAGGAATGTCGGGATGCAGAAGAGGAGAACTCCGGGCCATGGCCTTGCTACGTGACGGTGGCCAAGTGCCTTGCCTTGGATCTTTCACACCTGGACACTGGAGGGGTTGGACTTGCCTGATTCCCTCTCTCAGGGGCAGAGCCGTGGACCCAGCTCGGGGGAGAGGGTTAGGGAATGTGGTGCACACGAGACCTGGCTAAGCTAGGCCTCGGGACAGGACTTGTGGCAGGAAGGATCCCACGTTGTTGACCCAAGACAGCAGATAGGAGTTGTTGCAGGTCCCTCTTCCGGAGGCACGTCTGAAACGGAAACGGTGTGTGCAGTGTTTATCGGGAAGTGCTCTCAGACTCCATGCCCGTGGGAGTAGTGAGGGGCATAGGATGGGACAGAAGGAGATGCTGAACAGTGATGCAGAAGCAGCGAAGACCTCCGCCATCCTGCGGGGATGCACTGAGGTAGGGCGAGGACCCTGGCCCTCTAATACCCCGCACTGACTCTACATTGGATGCGCAGCCCCTGGGAAGGGGATGTGATGGGCGAGGTAGCTCTCGGCATCTGAGGGCAATCCCTGGAGACAGACTCAGCTCACAGCTGTCAGCAGCCTGAGGACTGTGGCTCATCTTGGACGGGTAGGGACCCAAGGGGAACCTGGGCAGCGCACTTCACGCCCCCTGCAGGCACAGTGCTGCAACTACAGCCAACCATCCGGAGGGGAGAATTCAGGTGCGAGAGGCCCAGGGACGAAGGCGAGGGAGACTCCAGGCCCTAGTGAGAAGGCAGCGCACAGCCAGCAAGGCGGACCCATCTAGCTGGGTCCTGCCTGCAGACATCGTAGTCGGCATCTGCGGCCGTGGCGTCAACCAGTAGGAAGCGGATTACGACCCAACTAGGCTCAGCCAGGCTCCATCACTGTAAGGTTGTGGGCTCTCCCAGCATCTCTGAGGACTGAGCGAGGCCCTAGCCTGGGCAGAGGAGACCTCTGAGGTCGTGCAAATAGTTTTCTATGAAGCTTGTCTTCTGCTGCTCTTCCACCCATTGTCCATCAGTCCTTGCCACTTCCTTGTCCTGGGCATCAGCTAGCCTGGAACCCATCAAGGAGGTCAGAAAAGAGTCAGGATCTGTGGTGGAGGCTGGGGAGGTCAACCAATAGTCAGAAGCGGTGAAGCCTAGGCAGCCTGGGCACAGTGGCTCCCGCCTGTAATCCCAGCACTTTGCGAGGCAGAGGCAGGAGGATCTTTTCAGTCTAGGAGATGGAGACCAGCCTAGGCAACATGGCAAGACCTTGTCTCTACCAAAAAAATACAAAAATTAGTTGGGTGTGGTAGTATCCACCTGCGGTCCCAGTTACTCAGGAGGCTGAGGTGGGAGGATCCCCTGAGCCTCGGAGGTCGAGGCTACAGTGGTTCATGATCATGTTACTGCACTCCAGCCTGGGTGACAGAGTGAGACTCTGTCTCAAAAAAAAAAAAAAAAAAAAAAAAAAAAAAAACGATAAAGAAGTCATCTAGACAGCAGTATGGTAGACTGCAGACAGTGAGATTTGGAGGCAGACAGACCTGCCTTCAATTCTCACCTCTGCCACTTTGGGGCTGTGTGACTTTGAGCAAATTGCTATACCTCTCTGAGCCCCATGCTGCCCATCAATCCTAGCACCTATCTCTCAGTACTTTATTAAGTCTCCAGGATTATTCCAGCTGCTGTTTTACCTCTGTCTTCTTCTGAACTCTAACCACTGCCTTTTATTTAGGATTATGACACACATCCTTACCTCTTGGATTCCTCGCTGAGCCCCAAGTCTAATTGTTTACAGGCATCCTATGTCTAACTGCATCCCACCGCTCTCTGCTTCTCCTTAAGGCTGGTCCCCACTTTGCTATCAGCTGTTCCATCTCAGCATCTCTTACTCTTTTCTTCTCAGCCTGACTGCTACTGAAGCCCAGTGTGAGTCCTGGCAGAAGAAATCTGCAAACCCTTGTCAGATGTGTTTCAGCTTTGCAGTGGATGGTAGGGCCACCCTCCCGTTGGGGTCAGGTCAGGGGACATGACTCTTTAGCTTTACTGAAAATAGAAGTTTCTTGAATACAAGATGAAGGAAGAGGTCAAATATCATGTAGAAAGTCACACATTTAAAACAGAATTTGGCTTCTACATTTTCTTGGGAATGGGTAGAGAAAAAAGCTTCCCTTTCTCTGTTTAAAGAAATCGAAACTTTAGAGGGCTCTAGGAAGAAAAAAGAGAATCTTCACATGAGAAATAGAATATTGAGAGCCCTTATTAAGATAAGTTTCTTGCTCAAAGATTGAAAGACTCAGTGCCTTTGGAGTTTGGCTCTGGTTGAGGGAGGGGATGGGATGAAGTGACAAATGCCTCAGAGGTTATGGCTAATGGTGCCTTTGGAGAGAGAAGTACTGGGACATGTGTGTGGGAAAAGAGGCTTCAGAATGTGATGGCAGCCTCCAAAATGGCCTCAGTGATGCCCTGTCCTGGTGTTCACGTTCTTGTAAAATCCCCTCTACCTTGAATGAGGGATGCTGATGAATAATGATGGGATATCACTTCCAATATTAGGTTACAAAAAGACTCTGCTTTCCATCTTGCTCACTCTGAGGGAAGCCAAGCTGCCATGTTGTAAGCTGCCCTATGGAGGGACCCACATGGCAAAGAATGGAAAATGGCCCCAGCCAGCCAAGAACCCTCAGCCTACCAGCCTGTGAGGAACTGAATCCTGCCAACAGTGATGTGAGTGAACTTGGAAGCGGATCCTTCTCCAGTGGCACCATCAGGTGAGACTATAGCCCCAGCCAACATGAGAGCTGTTTCAGAAGAAAGGAAGTATTAAGCCAGATGCTTTACATACTTTATCTTAGACCTCAAATTCATTCTGTGAGATACATGTTGGTATCTCCATTGTGTAGATAAGAAAACCAAGACTCAGAAAGGTGAAAACTTACTAAATGTCATATGATGAATGAATAGAAGAGAGGGGATTTGAACTTGGGACTAATAACCCACACTCTGGTTATTACAGAAATATACTGTGTTTTTATTTCTACGTTTCCATCAGAACTTAAAAATAAAAATGGACAGTTGCTCAATTATCCCACTAACAAACATATGGTGGCAGCAAAAACTGGGACCACAGCACCACGCTAACCAAGGCCAGGCCTTCCCTGAGTTGGCATACACTCCCGTGCAGCAGCATCAGAAGCTGCTCAGAGCCTGCAACATCCTCTTGAGGCAGAATCCTCCATGTGCAAAGTGATCTAATGGTCAATTTTTAAAAGAAAATAGCTGAATCTGATGCCAGTATGGGCCAAGTACCACTTCTAAGAACCTTACATGTCTTAACTCACTTAAACAATCCTACAAGAAAGGCACTATTATAGTCATCCAATTTATGGATGAGGAGACCAAGGCACAGAGAATTTAGATAATTTTCTCCCAGACATTCAGCTATAAGGAGCAGAGCCAGGATTTAAACTCGGACAATTTGTCTCCACAGTCGCATACAAGATCCCCAGAATTCTCTCCTTGGTCCCAGGCTATCATATTGCCTGGGTTCCCAATACAGCATTGGGTTTAGCTGGCCTTGGTTCCAGGCCTTCACTTTCTGGATTCAACCTTGCTACCAACACCCTTGATTCTGACTTTCTCCATTCATCTCCTGGTTCCCAGTTCCCAGCTAGCCCTTTCTGCCTTGACCCCATCTGCCCTGGCTGTCAAGCTGCTCACACCTGCATCCCATCCCATGCCTGCACCCCAGCCCTCACCTGCCTCCTGACCTGTCTTACAGCTCACCATCCAGCCCACCTGAGGCTCTGCCCACTGACAGGCTACTCCCAGGACAATACTAGCCCCAGGACAAGCACTACACCCAGACAGCATGTCATTCAACAAGTCGGGGGCAGGCTTAAGGTTAAAAATCATCCCCATTCTGGAGATATTATCTGAAAAAAAGACTGTTTTCAGGAAACAATCTTCCCATCTGTGGTGATTTTAAAAATATATTTCCCAAATTTTGTGTGGGAAAGGAAAGTAGCAATATAGATGCAGGAAGAGCATTATTGTGTGGATAAAAAGATGATGTATGCAAATGAACATGCTCAGCCTAGAACTTAAATTAAGGTTACTGCCTGACATGGTAGGTACTATGGTCTGAATGTGTCCCCCAGAGTTCATGTGTTGGAAACTTAATCTCCAGTGCAACAATGTTCAGCAATGGAACCTTTAAGAAGTGATTGGGTCATGAGAGTTCTGCCCTCATGAATGAATTAATGTCATTATTGCAAGAGTTAGTTATTGCAGGAGTAGGTTCCTGATTAAAAAGTGAGTCCACCCCCACTTCTCTCTCTCTCTGTCTCATGCACATATGTACTCTCTTGCCCTTCTACCTTCCACCATGTGATGACACAGCAAGAAGGCCCTCACCAGATGCAGGCCTCTCAACCTTGGACTTTCCAGCCTCCAGAATTGTAAGAAATAAATTTCCATTCTTTATAAATTACCTAGTCTCTGGTATTCTGTTACAGCAGCACAAAATGAATTAAGACAGTAGGAAAGATCATTGACACTGTTATAGACCTCTAGGGCATGATGAAAAAGCAAATCTGCCCATGTTTACAAATAACAGAGTCAGTTAAAGAGGCCATAACGTTGATCATATGGGACTTCAATAGCCCTGAAATGGACTAGAACAAGAATTATGGGATGGTAAGGAGAGGCCACAGAGCTAGCAGTGATCAGAAGCTCTTTTCCAGGAGACTTTGTTGAGCAATCAAAAAGATCATGGGCTATTGGGGGCAGCCATCTGAAAAGTTGAATGCAATGAAAGATGAAGGATGGGGCTAAAATGCTAAAAGCAGCGTTTTCAACCAAGTCGCATTTCAATTTAGTCTTCCCATCTGTGGTGATTTTAAAAATATAGTTCCCAAATTGCCTGTAGCATCTGGGGAGCAGGGTCTGTGGGCAGACACCTGCTCACCAGTGAACATTTGGAATGACATTTCTGGAGGGAGGTGTCGTTGTGGCTTAGAGATTAATCCATAAAGAAGATAGACTTAGAGAATCCCAGAGTAGCAGAGCTGGGAAGCCCCTGAAGATAACATAGCCAAACTCCCCAGAGAGGGTAAGTGACATACTCAAGGTCACACAGCCAATAATTAATGGGGAAGGGGCTGGAACTCCACTTTTCTAAGTCTCTGTTTAGGACTGCAGCATCCCCTGGAGTGAGTGGAAGGAAAGTTCTCGAAGGAATCTCCTCAAAAGGGATGTAGAATAAGAGTGAAGTTGTTGCCTCAGAAAAAAAAAAGTGAAAAATGAATAAAGATTGATAAATTCAGATCTCCATTCTCGTCAGAAAACAAAATTTCTGATAATTATTATCCCTCACTACCTTAGAGAAAACAAGGAGAATGAAGATTGTCCTAGCACGATTATGTAAAGGCAAGACTAAGAAAGGAGAAGGAGTTGATTCCCATGTAGAAGTCAACCATCTAGGCTAACTGTTCATCCCACCCCAATGCCTCAAACCCAGGCTGCCCACCTATTTATCACACTTTTGCAGGCCTGTGAAAGTCAGCAACAAATACCGTACCTATTCCAGGAGATTGTCCTAGAGCCTCCTCAATTTCTCTGTGGACACTATGCCTGCTCATGTCTCCCTGGTTCTGATTTCCATGTCTGCTCTCAGTTTTAACATTTTTCCTGGCCTTCTCATATTAGTCACCTAAGCCCCTCCTCTTGGGCCTTGGGTCTCAGCCTCATCTCATGCTAACACTTCCTACTAACCTGGTGAGAAGCTCCCTGCTCTAGCTACAGCCCACTAAGCCTGTATGCTGGCCTAGCTCCCAGATGCTCTCAAGTAAAAACAAAAAAGTAGACATTTTGTCTTGAACCCTAAGTTTCCATGTTGTGGGGAGGGATAAGATTATGACCACTATCCATACCCCATCTGTTGAGAATTTGGAGCTGTGGGACGAAAAAGAAGAACCAGAGAGTTGGCTGCAGCTGGCAGAAGAAAAAGGACAGATGGTTCCCCACAGGAAAGGCACCACCGGCTGAAGTACCAGCCTCACTCCAGTGGCTCCTACCTGCCATGGTGCAGGTGCATGTGTATGCATGTGTGTGTGCCTGTGTGTGTGTGTGGCCACCCTGTGGTATAGGGTTGGAAGCCCCACCTGCTTGGGCCTATGCAAAGACCTACCAAAAAATTCTCTCATTTGCTACTCAGCAGTTTGAGGAAAATAAACTTGAATATATCAGTCCCAATCCAGAGAGGCTTGAGATGGTTGGTTGGAGAGTGTTTTCCATGATGTTGGCCTAAAGCCCTTCAGCCACTTTGAACAGGTAGGCATATGTCTCAGTGTGAAATCTATTTGTAACCCAAGACGATGTTGTCGATACAACAGGAAACTCTTTGCCTCCTGTAGCCTGTGGGCAGGAATAGGGTCCCAGTGACAGTACTACCTCAGACCTCACTGTGTCGTAACTTCCTTCTGCTCACAACCACTCCTAAGTGCCCTCTGAATGTTTCTGGGCTCCCAGGGGAGGTCTTGGGTGTGCCTGCACATGAGGTGAGTTCTTGAGCCCCAGGTGGCTCCTTCCCTTTCCCCACAAGTCTCAAGGTCTGCGGATCTCTCTGTGTCTGCTCCACAGGGTGCCCCCGCTGGTGTCCTGAAGCTCACCCTGCACCAAGCAGAAGTGAGCAGAAGACCCCACACCCTGACCCTGCTGCAACGCTCTCACCTGGAGACCTAAAATGTGACCTCCATGTCCCCTCTGTGAGAACAGCTTCTTCCACCTCTGCTGTGGGGAACAGCAGCATCCCAGGCAGAGGGAACTGCAAATGCAAGGAACCTGAGAGGGGTGAGGGGCAATGGTGGCCAACGTTTGAAGAACAGTAAGGCAGTCAATGTTACTGGAGCCCAGAGAGATAATGAAAGGTGGATGACATGGGGTCTTGTAGGTCACCATGAGAGTTTTACTCTAAGGTGATGGGAAGCCAGACACCTGTAGACATGTCTACAAATACCTTTGAGGTTTATCTGAATCCTTAGCTGCAGAGGAAAACACGGGAAGTATGGGAGTTCCCCACAAGAGTTCACATTTGAACTAGGTTTTTTTTTTAACCGCAACCTCCGCCTCCTAGTTTCAAGTGATTCTCCTGTCTCAGCCTCTCGAGTAGCTGAGATTACAGGCATGTACCACCACACTGGCTAATTTTTTGCATTTTTAGTAGAGATTTGGTTTCACCATGTTGGTCAGGCTAGTCTCGAACTCCTGACCTCAAATGATCTGCGTACCTCAGCTTCCCAAAGTGCTAAGATTACAGGTGTGAGTCACTGCACCCCGCCTTGAACTAGGCTCTGAAGGATGACCAGGAGTTTTTCAGATGGGGGAAAGAGGAGCAAAGCATCCTAGATAGAGAGACTAATATATTCAAAGGCTAAGAATGGTGAAAGAGCAAAATGTGTTCCGGGGTGGCTGGCCATACACCTGTCTGGCATTCAGGACAGGAGGATGTTAGAGGATGCTGCAGCAGAATGCGAGGCTCAGATGTGGTTGGGGTCAGATAGGGAGGACCATACACAAGGCATCATCTCTAGCTTCCTTAGGAACACATTCCCTTCTTTGAGAACCACACTGGCCCCTAATGAGTTGAAGTCACTTTATTACTTACTGCAGCATAAACGAGCACTGTTATGAGAGGCATATGGCCCATCTCCCCCCTCCTTCTTCCCATCCCACCCTCACTCCTGAAATCCAGGCAGCTGCCTTGGGCAGCATCAGAAAGTCCCATGTGCTTGAGGCTTTCAGACAGCTTTTCCCCAATAAGACAAGCTCTCTACTTAATCTGAAGAAATGGAGTGTTATTAAATTAATTTCTGAACTATCCTTGCCAAGAAGCTAAGGACACTGGAGTAAAAGGCAGGGGATGAGGTGGGAGGGGTGGAGGGGAGCAGCAGAATGAGGCAGGGCAGCAAAGAGGCAGCAGAGAGGCAAGTTCCTGACCCAGGTCTGCCCAACAGACTCGTTCCAGCAGGTGGGCTGCCTCGTGCTGTCCAAGGCACTGTGTTGAAGAGGTTCAGTAATTAAAATAAGAAATGAGAGTCCTCTGATCAGTTACTGTACCCAGGGCCCTAAAAATGATGGAAAGATGGCCTCCCTCTGCCATGCGGTCAGCCCGAAAGTAATTACCAGGATACTTTGCAGATTATTGAATAAGTCCCTGGAACCGGCACATTGATTTACATAAGACCTGGAGATTTTGAGAGATTTGAGAGAATATTAAGAATCAATCAATATTTTAATTTATTTCAGGGTCCTGGAGACTTTAGCTCTGTAGAAAACCACAGGGAGGAAATTGTGACCTTTGCAATATGGCTGGCTGGCAGGCAGCAGGGAGGTACCTCGGCAAGGAGCCCGTTTGGCAGCCGCTGTGGGGAAAGACTTCTCTGTGCTGGAATGCTCTCTTTCTTCACAGCATCAGTCAGGGATTTCAAATAGCCAAAGAGTGGAGGGCCTTAGGGTGAGTGAGCTCTGGAGCCCTGGCAAGAAGGCTCTTGGCTTCAATGTGCATAGCTTACTCCTCCCCAGAGAGAGTCCCAAGGGCCTGGAGAGAGGAGCCTGCAGACTTTGTGCCTCTGCCTAGGATGCACTGCTGTGATCTGGAGACATCCTCGTAGAACCACCTGATGACGTGTCATCATTGCAGGAGATCCAGTACCTTCCCCCCTGGGTCACCAGGCTCCCTAGGCCATACTCTTCCTGTGTCCTCCCCAGGGCTTTGCCAGATATCTCATACAGAACGTGAGCACCAGGTCTCGGACTATCACCACCCTCCTGTCTTATTCCACAGGAAGACTGTAAGCTCCCTTCAGGCAGGAATGATATCTGATCCATTTCTGTGCCCCCAGTACCCAGCATCATGCCTGGCCCAGGATAGGTAGATATGAAAAATAATGTGTTGAATAAATGAATGGTCAAATGAACTAATGCAAGAAAAGTAAATATTTGCTTGTAAAAAATCAGTTATGATTCAACAGCAAGCAGACAGCACATTCAAGTGTAGTAATTAGAGAAATTCAGAAAGGTGAAGACAGGGTGGAGGTAACTGACCAAAGCATACAGCACCCTGGGGCTGGCAGCAGTGGGAGAGAAGGAGCTGTTAGCACCCCCAGGCCTGATGCAGCTAAGAGAGAAGCAGGTCCCAGAACCTGAAGCAGGCCACTAAAACAGAGAGGTTGCCTTTTGCAAGGGAGGCAGCCATCCCCTCAAACCTACAGGGAGGAAGTGGGGGAACAAATACCTTGACCTCACCCTCTGTCCTTCCTTGGATCTCCTCCCTGTGTTCCCTACTGGCCAAAGCCAACCAGAAGTCAGAGGCCAGTGGAGCTCCTTGATTCAGGGTGGAGAGTAAGCAAAAGATCCCCAGCAAAGGGCTGCCAGGTAACTCTCTGCCTATTCCATCTGGCTTGTCCAGCCCCACAAGAAGGGCAGACCTGGGCATCCCAACTGATAGGCATAACCCAGTAGTTCTCAATAGGGGGCAGTTTTGCCAGCTGCTGGGGGGATTTGTTTTTCACAACTGGGATGGGGGGGGTGCTACTGGCATCTAGTGAGTAGAGGCCAAGGATGCTGCTAAACATACAAAAATGCAAAGGACAGTACCCACAACAAAGAACTATCCAGCTCAAGATGTCGATGGTGCCATGCTGAGAAAGCCTGGCCTTAATCGAATGTTGAGAGGAACTCAGGCACACTCTGTGCTGCCCTGGCTTCAGCCAGAGAACATAGCCTCACTGTGCTAGGAAGGGCAGTGTCATTTGGTCCAACCCAGAGCCATCAGCCAGTAAGTGACCAGTGTCTTGACTTTGAGTGTCCCTTCAGGAAGGTGCTTTAAAATGAAAGTCTGTCTGCTCTCTGTCTCTCCTCACTGACAGTGATGTCCTAGGGTGTCCAGAGTGGTGGACGGGTGGCAGGGAGCACCACTCAAGCCATGGGCAATTAGCTTTCCTCTGGAGGCCAAAACCTCCCCACTGGGATCACCACCTCCCCAACTCCCCTGATATTGCAACCTTCTCGTTCCCCTCATTTTCAGTTTTATATTCACACCATAAAAACATTTTGTAAAAGTGAATCAAGTCTTGCCATCTGTCTCTCTCACTTTTATCATGTTTGTAATGAAAAGAAGAGTCAAGAGGAAATTGAATCCAAACTGCAAATGGTGTGCTGCTCCCTGGTAGCTGAGATCCACCCGAGCAAGGCGGGGACTGGAGGAAGAGGGTGGCCCTCGTGGTGCAGAATCACGTACAAAGTGAGTTCCATCAAAATCTCATGCAAAATTCTCATGGCAGCCCTGGGAAGTAGAGCTTGTAATCCACATTGACAGATGAGGAAACTAAGGTTTTTCAGGGGGAGATTAGTACTTCAAGGTTGTACTCCCAACAAGTAGCAAAGCAAGGTCTTAAATTCCGTACTTGGCCATCAACTCCAAGTTGTAGACCAGTGTTGCTTCCTATTTCATCCTGACATGAAATTGTTAGCTTACAGCTACAGGGTTTAGGTACCATATTGAAAACTGTTGAAGCTTAAGTAACTGTGGTACTTAAGAGAGCTCTATTTTACTCCCTGTCACAGCTTAGAGATTTTGTCCCTCATCTGACACTTCAGGGCCAGAGCTGGGGAGAGAATAAGTTCCATGTGTACATTCATGTCACAAATATTCATTGAGAAAACATGTGCCAGGTGCTAGATGTGGGATGGCCAGAGAGCACCATTCTAAGCAGGGCAGCAGATCTTGAAAAAGGACCCTTGGCACCAGATCAGAGAGGAACCTAATAATGGCAGGCTGCATTTATTGAGCACTCACTATGAGCCAGCTACTGCTCAAGTACTTTCTACATACTAACTCATTGAACCCCATAAGGCTGATACTCTTACAACTCCCATTTTACAGATGAGATGACTCAAGCAGTTTAGAAAATTGCTTGAGGAACCCAGCTTAACAGTTGTTCTGTTTTGACACATGCTGCAGCGTGGATAAATCTTAAAGACATTTTGCACAGGGGAAAAAGCCAGTAACAAAAGGAAAAATACTGTGTGATTCCACTTATATGAGGGACCTAGTGTAGTTAAATTCATACAGACAGAAAGTAGAAAGGCTAGGAGTTGGAGGGGAGAAGGGAACGGGGGAGTTATTGTTTAATAGGTTCAGAGTTCAGTTTGCAAAGATGACATGAGTGTGGAGGTGGATTGCAGAACAATGTGAATGTCCTTAAATTAGTGCCATTGAACTATACACCTAAAAATGGTTAAAATAGGCCAGGCGTGGTGGCTCACACCTGTAATCTCAGCACTTTGGGAGGCCAAGGCAGGCTGATCATGAGGTCAGGAGATAGAGACCATCCTGGCTACCACAGTGAAACCCCATCTCTACTAAAAATACAAAAAATTAGCTGGGCATGGTGGTGCCTGTAGTCCCAGCTACCTGGGAGGCTGAGGCAAGAGAATCGCTTGAACCTGGGAGGCAGAGGTTGCAGTGAGCCGAGAGCGCGCCACTGTACTCCAGCCTGGGCGACAGAGCGAGACTCCGTCTCAAAAAAAAAAAAAAAAGGTTAAAATAGTAAGCTTTATGTATATTTTACCACAATAAAAAAGGTGAAAAATATAACTTTTAAGCTGATCATTAAAATTCATAAGTTTTTTTTTTAAGGCTCTGGAATCCATTCTCTTAACCATCCCTGTGTTAGAAGCTGTATTAGTCAGTGTTATCCAGAGAAACAGAACCCATGGGATGTGTATCTATACAGAGAGATAGTGAAGGGAGCTGCCTACACAATTATGGAGTCACGCAAATCCACGATCTGCAGGGTGGGCTGGCAGGCTGGAGACCCAGGGAAGAGCGCATGTTGCAGGTCAAGTCCAAAGCTGTCGGCTGGCACAATCCCTCTGCTGGCAGAAGTCGGTCTTTGTTCTGTTAAAGGCTTCAGTGGGCTAGATGAAACCCACCAACACAATGAAGGGCAATCTGCTTTACTCAGAGTCCATGGATTTAAATGTTCATCTCGTCCAAAAAAAAACATGCTCATAAAAACATTCAGAATAATGTTTGACCAATTACTGGACACCAAGGTCCAGCGAAATTGACACATAAAATTAACCAACACAGGTGGTCAATTCCACCGTGCCACAGCTAAAGAGAGAATAGACCTGCAGTAAGCAAGGAACTGAACTGGTGGGATCAAGTCCAGGAATGCAGGTAAACTAGGGTCCAAAACCAGGGGCAAGCCCACAGCGAGCAGACTGATATGTGAAAGCAGGAGAGACTTTGAGCAGACTGAGCCAAGGTGAGTGGTGGCAGAGATAGTGCTGGCTTAGGATGATATAAAAATGCAGGCCCTGGCTGCAAAGCCCATAGACTCCTGCCAGGTGACGGGCAGCCTGTGCCAGGGAAGGCTGGGCAGGACAGCCCAGGCCACTTCAGGGGATGGCGAGGCATTACCCCAGCAGTGTGGAATATCATCTTCCTTCTGAAGGGGAGGAACAGAGATCATAGAAGTTTTGCCCAGTTATTCAACCGTTTTACATGTCCAGCCTGTCTCAAGTCTGCATATGGGACCTGAATGGCATCAGATATACAAGCATCAGATCAGAATGTGCTTCTGGGATTATATTATGGAGCATTCAGGGCCTGCAAGGACTTCCTGAGCTGCCATCAGGGTCCAGAAGACAAATTCAAGATGAAGGTTTCTGGCCAGGTGTGGTGGCTAAAGCCTGTAATCCCAGCACTTTGGGAGGCCAAGGTGTGCGGATCGCCTGAGGTCAGGAGTTCAAGACCAGCCTGACCAACATAGTGGAACCCCTTCTCTACTAAAAATATGAAAAAAAATTAGCTGGGCATGGTGGTGGGTGCCTGTAATCCCAGCTACTCAGTAGGCTGAGGCAGGAGAATCACTTGAACCTGGGGGCAGAGGTTGCAATGAGCCAAGATCATGCCACTGTACTCTAGCCTGGGTGACAGAGCAAGACTCCATCTCAAAAAAAAAAAAAAAAAAAAGATGAAAGTTTCCTAAGAGGGCAGCACACAGGCATGCTGGGGCCAGGTCAAAGGCAGAGACACCATGGGTGTCAGTGGCCAGGAGATGAAGCCAAAAGTTGGAAGGTGGAAGGAGCTATTGACTACAGCCAAGGGAAAGAACAGGTAGAGGAAGGAATGGGGGTAACAGGTGAGGGCTGATGCCAGGCAGGTTGGAACAGACAGGAAGGGAGAAGGTGGTGAGACATGTAGTTTCAGGAACTAAGTCTGTAAGTTCAGAGGGTCCATCAGGACCCTCTTGATTCTTTGGACCTGGGGCCTTGACAGAAACATCCAGAATAAAGTCATCCAGGTCTTTGAAGGGAGTAGCTTTCCATGAGTTGACACCCATCTGCAGCTGCAAGCCTCATCTCTAGGAAGGAGACAATGATAGTTTTTAGAGTACAGCGTGCTGGCACAGACCCAAGAGATGTGGCATCTAGACTCAGATATAACCTGGTCTTAGATTACCCATTCCAGTAAAGTAGGGGTGATCCAACTACCAGCAAACCTCAGAGTCATTTTCATAGGCGCAAGTGAGAAAACAGGACTGAAAGTCCAGTGACATCTACAGTAAGTGGCCCTGAAAATGTTAAATACCAAAACTACAGCAGGGCAGAGGCCCATCCCTGCCACTAGGGAAGAAAGAAAACAATGTGTCTTCAGAAATATGCAAGGTCTGGAGTGGTGAGGAAAGGATGACTTACTATATTCTAACTGAAAACTGAAGCCAAACAAAACCAGACGTTTGACGTCTGTTAAAATTCTGCTGCTATGAAGCCAGTGCCAGAAAGAACACAGAATGACCGCCAGGAATTTACAAAGAGTCAAGGGACCATGCCCAGCCCTGGGCTACAGGACCACATGAGGTCTGGTAGGTAGAGCAGCAGAGGTCCCAAGCCAGAGAATGTGGGCGATGGGTGGGAGTAGGTGGAAAGGGCAGATTTCCTATTCCCAAGCCATCTATTCACTGAATGTTTTCAGTCCATCCTGGCAAGTCCCATTTCCATCAGGCTCCATAAACCCTTCCCATTGCTCCTTGTCCCTCCCAGTCTGCTCAGTCTATAAATAAAGTCAGGATTTCATTAAACAACAACAATAATAGATACCTGGAATTAAACAACTATCATGTTGGCCACCATCACTTCCTATGAACCTGACATCATGTTCCATGTTTTGTATGTATTATTTCATTGAATCTTAACAACTGTGCATTTCATGTATGCAGAACCTGAAGTTTTGAGAGATTAAATAACTTGTCTATGGTTATTTTGCCTCCTCTTTCCCAGGGCTGGAATTTGAACCTAGGTCTTTCTGATGCCAATATAAGCACATTAGCCCACAGCTCCCCCGATATGTTGAGGATCATGTTGAGGGTCATAACTCTGCCTGTTAGAGAAATAATCTCAAGTATGATGGGAAAGAAAATGTCACTGGAAGGTGTTATGATGAGTTGGACAATGGTAAGGTCACTTAAGGATTAGGAAATTGAAAGAGTAACCTAAATCCACTGAGAATTTCCATGGGAAAAACATATAAATGAATTTAGTAGCAGTCCCCTGGGTGCCAGGCCAGCAGCTGTAAATAGCATTCCCCGAAGTCTAATTTCCCTGTAATGGCTCTTGGTATTAAGAGTTGAGTGAACAATTGTAATAATAGGCAGGTTAATCTTCCCCATAATTTACACTTGGTGAACTGTGGAGCAGGAGGCAATAAGGGCTTTGCCGAAGCAGAGAAAATCCTGAGAAGGCATCTCAGCCTGTACTGTTCCTGGGAAAGGTGATTGTTTCCTTTGTGGCTCTGAGAGTTCTGCAAAAAAAAGCAGAGTACAAAGCTCTGTAAAGCTCTGTCAGGAATGATTGGTTGGGCCAATCCCACCCTTTCATTTTCAAGGCTTGCAGAGAGGCTTGGAGTGGGGTGTGATTGAAGCTATCAGTCACCTGCAGGCCTCCGCAAGCTTCAGAAATAGACTTGGGTTTGAAGATTGGTCCTCCTGTGCAACTACAGGCAGGTTACTAGGACTAGAAGTTTCCAGGGCATAGTTCCCATTCTGCAAGCCTTTTGGTAAAGGAATTTATTAAGGAGACTAAAAACATGATCCAGTTAAGCATTTTTTAATGTATTTTGGAGAAAAAAAAAATACTGGCTAAATTTAGGAGCTGGCTACAGGCCCTTAAAATGCCTGAGGATCAGGCTGAGTTTTTCCTTCTTATTTGTTTTGTTTCTAACAATAGCTAGGAGGCAACCTCATGGTGTAATGAACTTCATAGTTGGACAGAATGTGTTCAAATCCCATCTCCTCACCCAAGTTCTGAGAACTCTGCAAGACAGTTAAATCTCCCTGAGCCTCAGTTTCTTCATTTGTAAAAAGAAAAAAAAGGGACATTCATGCTTTGATTGTTCTTGAACAACTCTGGAAACCTGTGAAGTATACACTAGCTGACCAGTAAGTGCAAATTCTATGTAAGGAGGTTCTAAGAAGGTGAATCACCCACCTCCCAGTGCCCACATCTCCACCCAGTTCTGTTGTTCTCTGCTGAAACTCAAATATAGAGCTTAAATATCATCTTATTGTGAAATATAGCACATATACAAAAAGATATACAAAAGAAAAATGTACAGCAGAAATAGAATGTAGAGGGCAGTGATTTGTCACAAAGAAGCACCTGTGAGATCAACATCTAGGTGGAAGTCTAAGTCAGGGGTCAGCAAACTTTTTCTCTAGAGAGCAGAAGAGTAAATATTTCACTTAGCTGATTTGGTCCCTTCAGCAACTACCTAACTCTGCTGTGTTACTCTATTCAGGCAGCTGTAACAAAATACCATAAACTGTGTGGCCTAAAAACAATAAAAATATACTTCTTACAGTTCTGGAGGCTGGGAAGTCCAAGATCAAAGTGCCAGCTGACTCAGATTCCATGTCTGGTAAGGACCTGTTTCCTGGTTTCTGGCCGATAAGGTTCCCTCTCACTGTGTCTTCACATGGTAGAAGGGGCAAGCTAGCTCTCTGGGCCCCTTTTATAAGGATACTAATTCCATTTATGAGAGCTTCACCCTCATGATCTCATCACTTCCCAAAGGCCTCCTAATATCATCACATTGGTGATTAGGTTTCAACATATGAATTTGGTAGGAAAGGCACAAACATTCAGGTCACAGCATCTGTATCTGCTGTTGCATTGTGAAAGCAGCCATAGACAATATTAAACAAATGTGCTTGCATTGTTCCAGTAAAACTTTATTTACAAAAATAGGTACCAGACTGTAATTTACCAGCTCCTGATTTAGATGATGATCAACACCCAGAAGCCACCTCATGTTTTCTCCTTAACAAGGGCAACATTATCCTGATTTTTATGGCAATTACTTCTATACTTTTCTTTATAGCTTTACTACCTAAACATACATTCCTAAGCACTAACTTTTTGCCTAGTTTTTGCACTTAATATAAATCAAGTCATACAGTATTTACTTTTTTGAATCTGGCTTTTTCACCAGATATAACTAGCATATGACTCTAGATTATTGAACTTTACAAGTGATGCACACGCACATTGCTTCCAGTTTGGGGCCATGGTCAATACGCAGCTATGAATATTTTTATACAAATCTCATAGTACACATGTACATGAATTTCCATGGGTATAAATCTAAGAAGTTTTGGAAATTCCAGGAAATTTGGGATCATAGAGTATGTATATGTTCAACTTCAGAAGATTCTGACAACTCTTTTCCATATAAATCATGTGAACTTGCATATCCACCAGCAATATATGATGCCAAGGAAACAACATAATTTTTCCTCAGCCCTTATAAATGTATTGTTGAGACAGACTCCTGTTACTAAAGACAGATTAACAAGAGAAAAAGCAGACAAGTGTATAAATGCAAACAGCATGCATCACATAAGAGAAACTTCAATGAAAGGTACCTCAAAGCAGTGACTTGAAACTCTGCCTTATTTAACGTCTTCAACAAAGAATACTAAATTTTAGAGAAGTGACAAGACAAAGCAAAGAAGTTTTAAGCTTCCAGAGGTAGCTATGAGTAGAATATGGGAATAAACTAATGGAGTAAGGGTTATTTGTAGATTCCTCTGGTGCCATCTCTGAGCTAATAGCAGTCGTCTCCAGTAAAAGATAATCTATATCATGTCTTTAGGCAGTAGGGGCAGAGGAGAGAATAGAAAGAGCTCCTCCTCCCTTTGCTACTTCTTAATTGCCTTCAGTTCAAAAATATTTATTTCAAAGAGGTAGATTTTGGAATGATGCATTCTGGTTTCCTTCAGTGAGAAGAGTGCCAACTGTTGCACCTCTACTCCAGAGCTACACAGGACTTGGTATTACCAGACTTCTGTAGCTTATCCATTCTGGCGAGTACATTGGTAACTCATGGTTTTAATTTACATTCCCCAATTAGTAATGGGGCCCAACACCTTTCCATGTGTTCGCTGGTCATTTAGATCTCTTCATTTGTGAAGTGCTTATTGAAGTTGTCTGCCAACATTTTCTATTTGGCTGTTTGACTTTTCCTTATTGATTTTTAGAAGTTCTTTTTGTTCTCTGAGTATGAGCTCTTTGTTGACTATATGTGTAGCAAATCTTTTCTCCCACTGTTGGCTTACTTTTCATCAAGTCATTTGAAGAACAGAGAGATTCTTGGTTTCAAGGTGGTAAACATCTATTTTCCATCATAGTTAGCACATTTTAATATCCTGCCTAAAAAAAATCTTTTCGTACCCCAAAGTTATGAAGATCTTCAGGTTTCTAAGTTGCATTTCTCTAGGATATTATTCATTTAATCTAAATCCAGGTTGTGTTATTAATAATATGCCATTACTAGCATCTTATTATTTTTAATATTAGCAGAATCTCTAGCAAAGTTGACTTTTCATCCCTGACATTGGATATATATGTGTCTTCTCCCTTTTCTTCTTTTTTCATGAAATCTTTTAATTTTTATAATTTATTTTTGTCATCCAGCCCAAAATGTCATCTTTTCATAAAATCTTGGCAGAGGTGCACCCCAGGTATGATCCAGCCTCAGTCAAGAGCCGATTTTGCAGTGAGCCAAGATTGCACCACTGCACTCCAGCCTGGGCAACTGAACGAGACTCTGTCTCAAAAAAAAAAAAAAAAAAAAAAAAGAACTGATTTTTCCTGTAGCTATGCTGACCACAGCAGGTCACTAAAAGCTGATTGTTAATGGAGGAAAACAGTGGCTGCTTGTATCCTAGGTCTTCTGATGGAAGCAGCAGTTCCACAATCACCAAAGGTATTGTTCACAACACACCTCAGCAACATGGGTCCATGAGAGTGTATGCTTTAGAATCTATCCATTGGAAGGATATATTTAATACATTTCAGAAATTCATCAAATTACTGGCCACTTACAACATATAGAAGAGGACTGTTTCTATAGAAAGGGCTTACAATCTGAGCTGACCTTTTACAATGGCAAATAGTATTACAGTGATATTGTAAACAAACAACTCAACTATGGAAAAAATGTAGTACAATATATAATTATTGAAGACCTCTCTTTTAGGTAAGATTTTCAGAAAACCCAGGGACAGATTTGATATCACAGAATGGTCTATAACATCCAAAAATATCTTTTGATTGGACAGTAAAATAATATTTGTTGGAAACTAAAACCTGAGATAAAGGGCAGGCCTTTGGGAGTGGTAAAGCTTTAATTTCTCCAGTCTTCTTCCAAATCAACTTATTATTAGGGTTCTCATAACACAGGAAGAGGTGGTAGCTTTCTACAGGAGCTCACTGGGATTGATTTTGGTTATATTCCCAGTCAGGGCAATGCCCCTGGGTCTCAAAACCCATTTCACTTTGAGCTCAGGCTTGTGGTGAGGAAGTGTGTCTCGGATTTTATCTACTAATTCAGGTATTAGTGGTGGTGGTTCTGAGAGTGGTGGCAGGTGCTCAAAGGACTCAGGAACCTGGGCTGCGTTTTGTGCCAATGAGGTTGTTTCTTTTGAGTTTAAAACAGTTTTCAAAGGTACTCCAGGGTGGATACTGGACTTTCTGTATTGCAGTTGGATAGGTCTTCTTTTGTCAAATCAATTGTAAAATCAAGTTTCCTCTGTACAGCCATAACTTCAGCATTGGGAGAATTGCTGGAATTTCCTGATGTAATTTTTCTGATATCTGTTGGATTTGATGTAACTGGAGTTGTCAAATTAGGACTTTTCACAGAAATCAACATAAGATCATCATTGTTACTTTCAGAAACAGACTCATTTTGATCTGGTGACAAATTAATTTTTTTACTTCCTTTTTCTGAAGGGTTAGAAGGCTCATAATTCACAGAAGACCTTCTTTAGACTGGACTATTAACTGACTCCAGATACTTTTTTTTTTTTTTTTTTGAGACTGAGTCTTGCTCTGTCACCCAGGCTGGAGTACAGTGGCGTGATCTCAGCTCACTGCAACCTCCACCTCCCAAGTTCAAGTGATTCCCCCACCTCAGCCTCCCAAGTAACTGGAATTACAGGCACCCACTACCATGCCCGGCTAATTTTCATATTTTTAGTAGAGACAGGGTTTCACCATATTGGCCAGGCTGGTCTTGAACTCCTGACCTCAAGAGATCCTCCCGCCTTGGCCTCCCAAAGTGCTTGGATTACAGGTATGAGCCACCGTGCCCAGCCCTGACTCCAGATTCTTATCCAAATTCATAATCTCTGAATTTGCAACCTTACCGTCTCCATTACTGGATAACATGTTTGGTTCCAAACAATTCCTTTGAGAGAATAAGACGTTTTAATACGTCTTTGGAGTTTTGCTGTTTTGGTGAAGAGTTCATCAGCTATTCCTTCATGTTTATTTCTGCACTCTAGATAGAGTGTGTTCGTTCAATTCTTTCAGTTTATTGTCAAATAGTTCGTAATTTATACTATGATCAAATGTCTGACCTGTTCCAGGAATGCTGTTTGCCTTTCCAAACCTACACAAATATTTTCATTAATTTGCTCTGAAGTTTTCATGCATTTAATATTTTCTTTGTTTTCTGAAAACATCCTCTTCTTTTGATAATGGCTGTTGTTGTTATCAGTGTCAAGTGATGACTGCCAAGTTGAATCTGCACTTTCACAATTTGAAATGCTGGAAGGACAGGTTCTACTAGATTCTTCAGTTTTCAAAATGTCATCAGCACAGTTGTTACAAGTGACTGAATTCCCCAAGTTAGGTATTTTCTCAACAGGCACAACACATGAGTCTTCTGAACTTAAAATGTTGTCACTTTTTCTTTGATAAAAGGCAAATGTGATTCTGAATTGGAGTTTGTTTCTAAATGGAAAACCATCTGGTCAATTCTCTTATTATCCACAGTACCGGTTGCTGTAGACTTTGGCATCTGAACACCACCACTCAATAAACTTGGTGGACAGAAACTGGACTTTAGACTACAAGCCCCTTTGTGCTCAAAAAGGGATCCTGTTACATTCATCTAATATTCAAAATGGTTTTCAGAATGGTTTTTGGAAGTGTTCAGTGAATCTTTTGCCTCTTGTATAAAGACTCTGCTTGGGGAACCCGTTGTTTTACTTGGCTTTTGGGACGGACAAACAACCTGTTCCAATTTTGTTTCTGAATGAACGATTTCTTCTACTGGTTTTCTGCAATTCTGAGAGAATACTTTACTTTTCTCTGGTAACAAATTTTTATTAGAGTCCAATGAGGAAGCACCATTTTCAGAATGTCTACATTTGCTAGTTATGACACTAGGACTGAAATTCTGATTACCGCTTGGAACATTACTCCCAGTTGCTGCTGCTTTCAGCGCTTCAACATGCCTTGACTTATTCAGAATCTCCACTTGTTTCCAGCAACCTGGGGGCATTGTGTTTTTTTTGTTTGTTTGTTTTTTTGTTTGTTTGCTTTTAATGTCTTCCCTTTACTTCTATCTGGACTTGTCATCTTTCATATCCAGCAATGGATCCAAACCAAGAAGAAATCTCTGATTTACCGATATACACCAGTGCTTAAAACACACAAATCATTTCCAATAAGGCACTGGCTCATGTATTTCCATTGAAGCAGAAGTCAATCTTAGGATGTAGTCTGTACATGTCTGCAGATAAGATTGATAAGTGCTGAATTCAGTGTAATTAGTCCTTCATTCAGATGCTTCATTGTTGCATTTTCAATTGCTTTCCTGTGATATAGTTTATCTTTATCTTGAATGGCCTTCCCCGTTAGTTTTGCAAATACTTATGTCGCAGGTCATTTACTGGCTACAGCGGTGCCCCTCCAGCCACCCAATCCCCACCTTTTCTTCTTAATCCCAATAGAGGTATATCAAAGATGTTTCTTTTTTAAAAGGACTAACTTTGGGTTTGTTGATACTCTCCATTGTATTTTTGTTTCATTAATTTCTGCTTACATTTATCATTAATTTCCTTCGACTTTATTTGCTGTTGTGCTGTTATTTTTCTAGCTTCTTGAGAAACATGCCTGAGTCAATGATTTCTTTAGTCTTTCTTCTTTACTGCACACACACATATGCCACGCACACATATCTTGATATTTTTATTATTATTCAGCTTAAATACTCTACTGTCCTGTGTGACTTCTTCTTTGACTTATGGGTTATGTTGAAATATATTTCTAAATTTTTAAACGCATGAAAAATTTATAATTATGCCTTTGTTATTGATTTCAGGTTTAATTGTATAATTGACAGGGAACATTCTCTATATGATTTCAGTTCTCTGAAATTTGTTGAGATTTGTTTTATGACCCAGCATAAGGTCAATTAGAATACAAATATTTCATGTACACTTGAAAAGAAAAAAATGCAAACTCTTAATTTGTTGGGTGAAGTATTTAAAAAATATTTATGAGGTTGTTTGCTAATTATGCTATTTAAATGTCTCTATTCCCCTTTTTGCCTATCAAATATCAAGACCAATGTGTTAAAAAAAATCTTCCAATGCAAGTGTGGATTTGCTTACTTCTCTTCATGGCTGTGTCAATCTTTATACATTTTGAAAGTGCATTATTAAGTGCATAAACATTTTAAATTTATTTTTCAGTTGAATATTTTACAATTCTGAAATGTCCCTGTTTATCTCTAGCCATGTTTTTTGCCATGAATTCTGCTTTGTCTGGCAAAAATATAACTATACAAACTTTTTTATCATTAATGTTTAGATAATAAAATTTTGTCCATTCTTTTACTTTCAAACTTTCTGTGTTTTAATATTTTTCTCTATGTCAAGGTTTGAGTACTGTCTAATGACCTGCTGTGTCCGATCTGCAGTTAAGCCTGTGCATTGAGATCTAAATCTCAAATACTGTAATTTGGGGTTCTAGAATGTCCTATCTAGACATTGTATCTAGATCTATGGGAAGATACTTTGAGACCATCAAAACATCCTGCTCCTCATCAGATTTTTCTCCTTCAATTTCACATATACTGATGATTTATGCCTGATCCAGTCTTTATCATGTTGGTTATAAAATAGTGATTTTTCCACTTCTACTACTTTCTCCACATTTACCAGTTGGCATTCTACCGTAAGAAATATTTGCAGCACATATCAACTGAGCACCCACCTTCTCATCTATCTGTCTGTCTATTATCTACCTGTCTATCACCTATCTCTTACCTAAACTCATCCCTATTTAAATGGATTATAATATATAATTAAATATATGTATAAAACATAATTATATGTCCCTATTGTTTTGATGCTCAAATTTGATTTGATCCAATCAGTGACCTTTCAAGGTGGTTTCTTTATCTTTGTAACATACTCTCCTCATTTTGTTTTTGAGTACTTTCTTGTTTTCTGGCATTTAAACAAAAAGATGTTCCAGATCTATCTTGTACCTTCCCTGAGAAATAAGCCATTTCTCCAGTGATCCCTGGTTTCTTTTTAACGATTTCCCTTTAATGACTTTGGCAATAGGTATACTCATTTCTACTGGAATGTCACTATTTTTATGTCTTTTCATTGTAGAGCTAAGGAATATCTTATAAATAAGAAATCCTGAGTTCATACCGGCATTTACAGTTCCCATCCAGCTCCACAGAGTTCTTCCTCACATTCCCTTATTTAATATTGAGACCTCTCTCTTCCACATTTAGAATCCTAGTTCCCAAAAACACCAAGCCATTTACTCAATCACTCAATCCTACAGTGCATTTAAAATAGTTTCAAAATAGCTTTACTTGCACCACCAAAAGGAAGCTTTCTGAAAAATAGTTCAAAATTTGTCGTTATTTTCTCTAAACTGAGGATATATAGTATAGTCAAAGAGCCATGTTCAAAAGTTATTTGAACCAGTGTTTTTCCCCCCTACAATGTGGTTATATTATTTGAAATACAGCTGAATTTCTATGTCTGTTTGCATTTAGTTGTAGTTAATTTCTCTGTTCCTGATTTTTTTTTTTTTTTTTTTTGGAGACGGAGTCTCGCTCTGTCGCCCAGGGGCTGGAGTGCAGTGGCGCGATCTCGGCTCACTGCAAGCTCCGCCTCCCGGGTTCACGCCATTCTCCTGCCTCAGCCTCTCCGAGTAGCTGGGACTACAGGCGCCCGCCACCACGCCCGACTAATTTTTTGTATTTTTAGTAGAGACGGGGTTTCACCGTGGTCTCAATCTCCTGACCTCGTGATCCACCCACCTCGGCCTCCCAAAGTGCTGGGATTACAAGCGTGAGCCACCACGCCCGGCCTTGTTCCTGATTATTTTATTTTGCTTTTTGGGTTATGTAGAACCTTAACGTGATTCCCAAAGTCAAAACTATACAAAAAGGCATATAGAAAGAAGTAGCAATATTTGCCCTGCCCCTTCAATCCCATTCCTCTTATATTTGTAAGTAACTTTTACTGTTTTCGCCTTTCATTTCTTTTGGCAGAAGTAAGCAAATGCACATATGTTTTATTGTTTCCCTTTATTTGTTACACAAAAGATGGCATTCTATACATACACTTTTGCAGTATGCTTTTGGCCACTTAAAAATATATTCTGAAAATTACTCCACATCAGTTCATGGAGATAATCTTCATTCATTTTTTTTTTTTTAAACAGCTGCAAGATACTCCATTGTATGTAGGTGCCATATTTTGTTTTCAACCAATCTCCTATATGTAAGCATCTAAGTAATTTCCAATATTTTGCATTCACACAAAAATGCAGCAGTGAAAACCTTTATGCACATTGTTGGCATAAAGTAAATTCTTAGAAATGGGGTTACTAAACCTAAGGCTTGGCGAGTATGTAGTTGTATCAGATATTTTCAAATTCCCCTTTACAGAGATTACACCATTTTTTCATTCCCACAGGCAATACATGAGACTCCACATTTCCCTGCAACCTCATCTACTACACATTATCAAGCTTTTGAATTTTTGCCAATCTGATGGATAAAACATAATAGTTTGGTTTAAATTTTCATTTATCTTATCTTGAGTGAAGTTTTGTATTTCATATATTTAAGAGCTATTTTAATATTTTTTGTAAATTGTTTGCTCATGTCTTTTGTCACTTTACTACCATTTTTGTCACTTTTCCTTCTCAATCAAAACCAATTCTTTATATATTAGGGATATCAACCTGCATCTGTAATATATATTGCAAGTATTTTCTCCCAATTTGTCATTTGCATTTTGAGTTACTTATGGTATTCTTTGCCATTAAAAAATGTTTTTAAAAATTGTTTTCTGCCGGGCGCGGTGGTTCACGCCTGTAATCCCAACACTTTGGGAGGCTGAGGCGGGTGGATCACCAGGTCAGGAGATCAAGACCATCCTGGCTAACATGGTGAAACCCGTCTCTACTAAAAATACAAAAAATTACCCAGGCGTGGTGGCGGGCACCTGTAGCCCCAGCTACTCAGGAGGCTGAGGCAGGAGAATGGAATGAATCTGGGAGGTGGAGCTTGCAGTGAGCAGAGATCACGCCACTGCACTCCAGCCTGGGTAACAGAGCGAGACTCCTTCTCAAAAAAAAAAAAAAAAAAAATTGTTTTCTGTAGTCAAACTTAACAATCCTTTTTGTTTGCATCTGGATTTTAAGTTACAATTTGAAAACATTCCCTCCACTCAGGATATACAGGAATTCACCCATGTTTTCTTCAAGTACTTGTATAGTTTAATTTTGCATATTTCGATACATGATTCATTTTGCATTTATTCATGTGTATGGTATAAGGGAAGGATATAAATTTATATTTTACAAATGGCTATCTTTCCATATCATTTATTAAAAAGCAATTATTTGCCCCAGTGATTTGATATACTACTTGTATTTTATACATGGTTTCTTGACTTTCTGTTCCATTCCAATAGTCTTTCTGTGTATTCATGTGCCAGTACCACACCATTTTAGTTAGAGGATTTGTAGTATGTTTAATAAGTGATAAGGCTAGTTCCATCTCAGAGCTCTTGCTTTTCAGTATTATTCCCAGTTATTCTTGTATCTTAATTTTTCCAGGCACTTTAGCTCCAGAACAAAAAAGTTGCTTGGTATTTTATTTTGATTATAATAGGTTTATAAATTAAATTAGGAAGAACTGACATCTTGATGATGTTGAGATGTCCTAACCGAGAACAAGGGGTGCCTTTTTCAGAGCATGTCTAGAGAGATTTGGACTCTGTCATCCACTACTATTTTTTAGACCCAGAGGCTTTTGTCATAGTTTGCATTATTGAATCATCAAAGTTTAAATGTTAATTGGTAAATTTTTTACTCTCTTCCTGATCAATACAAGGAACTTAGAGTACTTTAATGCAATTTTCTCACCATTTTACTTTTAACTTTATGTATCTTTCAAACACAACAAGACTTTATTTTTGTCATTTTATATAGTCAATATCCGTGTAGACTTAGCTATGTTATTTACCCTTTTCATTGTTCTTCATTCCTCCTTGGGTCTTCAATCTTCTGTCTGCGATTATTTTCCTTCGTCTGATGAATGTCCTTTAGAATTCCCTTTAATTCCTTTTAAGGGTCTACTAGTAACTGATTGTCTCAGTTTTGTTTCTCTGAAAATGTCTTTATAATATCCTCATTTCTGAGGAATATTTTTACTGGGTATAGAATTCTAGATTGGCAGTTATTTTCTTTCAGCATTTTAAATGTAAATTGCATTGCCTTCTAATTTCCATTGTTTCTCTTGAGAAATCAACAGTCTAGTTGTTGCATCGTTGAGAATAATCTGCATTGTTTCCTCTGCTTTCATAATTTTTTCAAGTTGCTTAAGAGTTTCAGCTGTTTGTTATGATTGCTTCTCTTTTTGTGAATTTCTTTTTGTCTATTATATTTGGAGTTTTTAGGTATTCTTGTAGCTTGAGATCTTTCATCAGTTTTGAAAAGTTCTCAACTATTATGTCTTCTTGTTTCTGTTTTACTTTTTCTTCTCTCCTTCTGAGACTTCAGTGATGTGTTTAGACTATCTCATTGTGCTGTCCATGTTTCTTACCCTCTATGATGTATTTTCTTGCCTTTTGTCTCTCCTGCCTCATTCTTAATATTTTCTCTAAGCTATACTCAACTTACTAGTTCCCTCTTCAGCTGTGTCTAATCAACTAGTAAACTCAGCCACTAAAATCTTTATTTTAGTTACTGTATTTTGACTTCCAGAATTCCCATTTGGTTTCTTTTTAGAGCTTTCAGATATCTGCCAACATTCTCAACCTTTTCTATTACCCTCTTGGGCATGATAATCATAGTTTTTTTAAAAGTTTACCAGATAACTTCAATATCTGGACCCCCTGTGAAATTAGGCCTGTTTATAAGTTGTTTCTGCAATTGCAGAAAGACTAAAGGACTATGTATTTCTTTCGCTTTTACAGTAGATCTCTTCGTGCTGGCTTAAATAAAGCATCTACAGGAGTCAGGCAGGTAAATAGAAATTAAAGTGATAGGAAAAGGTGAGGGACTGTGGCTAACTGGGGAATGCATGTCTCACCCAAAGGCCCTCAAATTAAAAAACTGTAAATATTTTCAGGTCAAACAAAATGCATCTATGAACTGAATTTGCTTTCCCAGTGCCACAAATTTGTAGTCCCAAAACTACAGATTAATGTATTCCTGTCCTTTACTCCAAATATAAAAGTCTAGGAAAATAAACTTTCTGGTAGTTGCATTCATTTACTCCTAGTAGAGGATAGAACCTAAGGAATTATTGTGAAGTCTTAATAGCCAATGTTTATAAAGTCTATGTATGCTAAGAATTCCTCTGAAGACCATATATATATATATAATCCTTACTACAGTATTATGAATAAATTTTTTATTATATGTCTTATGGATGAGGAAACTGAAGTACAAAGAGATTAACTGGATTCAGACCCCAGCAGTCTGTCTCTAGTACTTGGCATTTGCCACTACACAGTGCTGAGTCAGGATACATGGGGAAAGAGGGCCTAAAGTTCTGAAAGTTGAAAGTCTTGACTGAGTTCCACTTGATTCAGTAACTGTGAAATTCACAAAGGAGCAGAAAGAAATGTGCTATTTTTACTGGGGGAAAATAAATAATTAAAAAAGTGCATGCCACCAGAGAATGAGATCAGCTTTAATATACCTGTACCATTTCAACCCCATAGGAGATAGTGTACTTGTTCACACACCGAGCACACTGCTTCTACAACCAGCATATGAGAAAGCTATCATACAAACACTCTCTCTAACCATGAAACTCTTATGGATTCTGCACCCATGAAAGCACCAAGAACTGAATTAGGTTATAATTAACTATAAGCATTAAAGTCTCATCCTTAAGAAGAAAAAAGAAATTTAAAAACAAATAAAAGAAATACAGTCAAATCAAACACAAATTCAAGAATAGTTAGAAGAAATAATCTACTCAAATGAGAAGGAAACAGAAACCTAACTCTGGTAATATGACAAAACAGAGTGCTATAATACTCCCCCCAAAAAATCACACTAGCTCTCCAGCAATGGACCCCGGACAAGATGAAATCTTTAAAATAACCTATGAGAAACTCAGAAGGTCAATTGTTAAGCTACTTGAGGAGATATCAGAGAAAGGTGAAAACCATCATAAACAAATTAAGAAGCGGCTCAGGATATAAATGAAAAATTTTCTAGAGAGATAGATATCATCAAGAAAAACCAATCGAACTTCTGGAAATGAAAGACAGACTGAGGGAATTACAAAATGCGGTGGAAAGTTTTAACAATGGACTAGAATAAGTAGAAGCAAGAATTTCAGAGCTCGATGATGGGCTTTTGAATTAACCCTATCAGACAAAAATAAAGAAAAAACAATCAAAAGAAATGAACAAAGTCTCCAAGAAATATGGGATAATGTAAAAATGCCAAACCTAAGAATAATTGATGTTCCTGAGGGAGAAGAGAAAATAATAGGTCTGGAAAATTTGTTTCAGGAAATAATTGAGGAAAACTTCCCTGGCCTGGCTAGAGATCTAGATATCTACATCTAAGAAGCTCAAAGAACTCCTGGGAAATTCATTGCAAAAAGACCTTCACCAAGGCATAGAGTCATCAGACTATCTAAAGTCAGCATGAAGGGAAGAATTCTAAGAGCAGCTTTTGCAGGTTACCTGATGCTTTTATTGTACTGCTCTTTGAAGTTAGAGCAGCAGACTTCTCAGCAAAAAACTTACAAGCCAGAAGGGATTGGTGTCCTATTTTTAACCTCCTTAAACAGAAAAAAACTGTCAGCCAAGAATTTCATATCCTGCAAATCTAAGTTTCATAAATGAAGGAGAAGTAAAGTCATTTTCAGACAAACAAACGTTGAGGGAATTTGTCACTACCAAACTAGCACTCTAAGAAATGCTAAAAGGAGTTCTAAACCTTGAGACAAAAGCCTGATATGCACCAAAATAGAACCTCTTGAAAGCTTAAAACTCACAGGGCCTATAATACAATAACACAATGAAAAACAAAACTAGGTGGTAATTAATATGATGAAGAGAACCATACCTCACATCTCAGTATTCACATTGAGTGTAAATGGCCTAAACACTCCACTTAAAAGATACAGAATGGCAGAGTGAATAAAAAATTGCAATCCAAATATCTGCTATCTTCAAGAGACTCACCTAACACAGAAGGATTCATATAAACTCAACGTAAAAGGGTAGAAAAAAGTATTCCATGTAAATGGAAACCAAAAAACAAGCAGGAGTAGCTATTCTTCTATCAGTCAAAACGGAATTCAAAACAACAACAGTAAAAAAAGACAAAGATGGTCACTATATAATGATAAAGGGATCAATTTAACAAAAAGATATTACAATCCTAAATGTATATGCACCAAACACTGGAGCTCCTAGATTGATAAAACAATTAGTACTAGACCTAAGAAATGAGATAAACAGCAAAACAATAATATGGGAGACCTCAATACACCACTGACAGCACTAAACAGATCTTTGAGACAGAAAGTCAACAGAAAACAATGGACTGAAATGACACATTAGAACAAATGGGCTTAATGAATATTTACAGAACACTCTACCTAAGATCTGTAGAATATATATTTTTCTTATCAGCACATGAAACGTTCTCCAAGACAGAACATATGATAGGCCATAAAACAAGTCTCAATGAATTTTTAAAAAATCAAAATTATATCAAGTACCTTTTCAGATCACAATGGAATAAAACTGGAAATCAACTTCAAAAGAAACCCTTAAAACTATACAAATACATGAAAATTAAATAATTTGCTCCTGAATGATATCTAGATTAACAATAAAATCAAGATGAAAATTTTAAAAACTTTTTACATGAATGATAATAATAAGTTATTAAAACCTCTGAGATACAGCAAAAGCAGTGCTAAGAAGAAAGTTTATAGTGCTAAATGCCTATATCAGAAAGTCTGAAAGAGTACAAATTGACAACCTGTTGTCACACCTCAAGGAACTGGAGAACGAAGAACAAACTAAACCCCAAGCTAGAAGAAGAAAAGAAATAACAAAAATTAGAGCAGAACTAGATGAAATTTAAACAAAAAAAATTCAAAAGATTAATGAAACAAAAAGCTGGTTCTTTGAAAAAATAAATCAATAGACCACTAGCTAGGTTGACCAAGAAGACAGAAGATCCAAATAAGCTCAATTAGAAATGAAACTGGAGACACTGCAACTGATACCACAGAAATACAAAAGATCATTTGAGACTACTATGAACATCTTTATGTGCACAAACTGAAAAACCTAGAGGAAATGGACAAATTCCTGGGAACATACAACCCTCCTAGATTAAATCTGGAAGAAATAGAAACCTTGAATAGACCAATTACAAGCAGCGAGATTGAATCAGTAATTTTAAAATTGCCAACAAAAAAAAACCCAGGACTGTTGGATTCACAGGTGAATTCTACCAGACATTCAAAGAAGAAGTAGTACCAATTCTACTGAAACTATTCCAGAAATTTCTATTGAGCAAGAAAGAATTCTCCCTAAATCATTCTATGAAGCTAGTATCACCCTGATACCAAAATTAGGAAAGGACACAACAAAAAAAGAAAACTACAAACTAATTTCCCTGATAAATGCAAAAATCCTCAACAAAATATTAGCTAACTGAATCCAACAACACATCAAAAAGATAATTCATCATGATCAAATGGGTTTTATCCCAGGGATGCAGAGATGGTTTAACATACATAAGTCAATAAATGTGATACATCTCACAAACAGAATAAAAAACAAAAACTATATGATCATCTCAATAGATACAGAAAAAGCATTTGGCAAAATCCAGCACCTTTTTACCATACAAACTCTCAACAAACTATGCATAGGAAGGACTTACCTCAAAATTTAAAAAGCCGTATATGATAAACCCACAGCCAACATCATACTAAATCAGTTAAAGTTGAAAGCATTCCTCCTGAGAACAGGAACAAGACAAGGGTGTCCATTTTCACTACTCTTATTCAACAGAGTTCTGGAAGTCCTAGCCAGAGCAATTAGGCAAGAGAAAGAAGTAAAGGGCATCTGAATTGAAAAAGAGGAAATCAAACTATTGCTGTTTGCAGATTATACGACTGTATACCTAAAACATCCTAAAGACTCCTCCAAAGGACTCTCAGATTTGATAAATGAATTCAGGAAAGTCTCAGGTTACAAAATCAATGTACTCAAAACAGTAGCACTGCTATATACCAACAATGACCAAGCTGAGACTCAAATCAAGAACTCAATCCCTTTTACAACAGCTGCAAGAAAAATAAAATACCTAGGAATATACTTAACCAAAGAGGTGAAAGATCTCTATGAGAAGAACTGAAAAACACTGCTGAAAGAACTCATAGATGACACAAACCAGTGGAAACACATCGCATGCTCATGGATTGGAAGAATCAATACTGTGAAAATGACTGTACTGCCCAAAGCAATCTATAGATTCAATACAATTCCCATCAAAATACCAACATCATTTTTCACAGAATTAGAAAAAATAATTCTAAAATTCATGTAGAACCAAAAAGAGCCCAAATAGCCAGAGCAATCCTAAGCAAAAAGAACAAACCTGGAGGCATCACATTACTGGACTTCAAATTATATTAAAAGGCTATAGTTACAAAAACAACAGAGTACTGGTATAAAAGTAGGCACATAGACCAATGGAACAGAATAGAGAATTGAGAAATAAAGTGAAATACATACAGCCAACTGATCTTTGACAGAGCATTAAAAATTATAAATTGGGGAATGGATACCCTATTTAATAAATGATACTGGGGAAGCTGACAAGCCACAGATAGAATAATGAAACTGGATCCCTATCTCTCACCATATACAAAAATCAACGCAAGATGGATCAAAGATGTAAATATAAGACCTGAAACCATAAAAATTCTACAAGACAACATTGGAAAAACTCTTTTAGACATCAGCCTAGACAAAGAATTCATGACTATGACCTCAAAAGTAAACACAACAAAAACAAAAATAAATAAATAAATGGGACCTAATTAAACTAAAAGGCTTCTGCACAGCAAAAGAAATAATCAACAGAGTAAACAGACAAACCACAGATTGGGAGAAAATATTTGCAAACTATGCATCCAACAAAGGACTAGTATCCAGAATCTACAAGGAACTCAAATCACAAAGAAAAAAAAACCACATAATCCCATTAAAAAGTAGACAAAGGACATGAATAGCCATTTCTCAAAAGAAGATATACAAATGGCCAAAAAACATGAAAAAATGCTCAACCCCCCAATCATCAGGAAAAGGCAAATTAAAACTATAGTGAGATACCACCTTACTCCTGCAAGAATGGTCATTATAAAAAAGTCAAAAAATAATAGATGTTGGCATAGATGTGGGGAAAAGGGAATACTTATACACTGCTGGTGGGGATGTAAATTAATACAACATCTATGGAAAACAGTATGGAGATTCCTTAAAGAGCTAAAAGTAGATCTACCATTCAATCCAGCAATCCCACTACTGGATATCTACCCAGAGGAAAAGAAGTCATTATTATGAAAAAGACACTTGTACACATTTGTTTATAGCAGCACAATTCACAACGGCAAAGACGTAGAACCAACCTAGGTGCCCAATGACTAATGAATAAAGAAAATGTGGTGTATTTACACCATGGAATGCTACCTAGCCATTAAAAAGAATAAAATAGGCCGGGCATGGTGGCTTATGCCTGTAATCCCAGCACTTTGGGAAGCCAAGGCGGGCAGATCACAAGGTCAAGAGATCGAGACCATCCTGGCTAACATGGTGAAACCGTGTTTCTACTAAAAATACAAAAATTAGCTGGATGTGGTGGCGTGTGCCTTTAGTCCCAGCTACTCAGGAGGCTGAGGCAGGAGAATCACTTGAACCTGGGAGGCGGAGGTTGCAGGGAGCCAAGATCATGCCACTGCACTCCAGCCTGATGACAGAGCCAGACTCCATCTCAAAAATAAATAAATTAATTAACTAAATTAAATAATGTCTTTTACAGCAACTAGCATGGAGCTGGAGGCCATTATTCTATGTGAAGTAACATAGGAGTGGAAAACCAAAAACCATGTGTTTTCACTTATAAGTGGGAGCTAAGCTATGAGTACACAAAGGCATAAGAAGTGACATAATGGACTTTAAAGACTCAGAAGGGGAAGAGTGGGAGGGTGGCTAGGGACAAAAAAAAGTACACATTAGGTACAAGGTACACTACTCAGGTGATGGGTGCACTAAAACCTCAGAATTCACCACTATATAATTCATCCATGTAAAAAAACCCACTTGTACCCCAAAAGTTATTGAAATACAGACATGAAACAAAGAAACAAAGAAATGTGCTGTTTTTAGAAGTACTGTGAGGTGCTCTGTTCCTTAAACACTGCTGTGTTGTCATTCTTTCTTTTATAAACTGGAATGTGTTTGAATGTCAATTCAATTAGTAAATGTATAATTGCTGTCTTCATAAACCATACTTTGACATTTAATATGCCAAACATGACCGTTTTATGAGCAAACCGAGTTATCCATAATACATTTTTATGTTCTGCAGCTATCAAGATGTCTTCAGATTTATAGAGTGCTAAAAATGTAACTATATCATAAATACCAATTTTCCCTAAAATTGTCTTTTTTAAATAAAACAGAAAAAATGATATTTCTGCCAATGTTCTGTTCCAATAGATCTAAAATTCTTGAAAAGTTGAAATTCCTCAAATATTGAGGGTTCTTGTGCAGCTCTGTACAACCACACATAGCAAAGTGTGTCTTCAGTTGTGCACTTTTCTGGGAAGCTTGTGGAGTCATCCATATATGCATGGGATTGGGGAAGATAAGCCCACTAACAAATTTTAAATAGCTCTACAGAGCAGTTCTTAGACAAGACCTTGCTGGTGATGAGATAAGGCAGTCTAAGAGTCTGGGCCTCCCTGTGGTCATGCTGGAGCTCTGAGGGAGAAGTAATTATTTTACCATGTAGAGAGGAGTAGAGGGATCTGTGGGTGGGAGATGGTTGAAAGCTCACACGCTGCAAAGCTCTTTCATCCTCTATGCCAGGACTGTGGATGGGAACAGACTTTTCAGGTCCTGAAAGCCTTCCCTGGTCCCTTAGAAATCCAAACTGAGTGAGAGGTTGACAGGAGCCTCTGAAAACTCGGAGTATCTCTGAATGAGAAGTACCAATGGGCCAGACAGGGAAGGAAGACAAAAAACATGCTTTAAGGGGAAGGAAGAGGACAGGCAATGCTGGATTCAAGAGCAGTTAATGGCTCAGGCAGTCACACGTCAAACATAGTGAATGGGTTTGGAGTGGTGGGGAGGAGGTAGAGCAATGACAGAAATCAGTAAGATCAGTGAGATCAAATGGAAAGCCAAAAATGAACTCAAGTGCATATGGGAATTTAGCTCACAGCGAGGTCGTTTTTCAAGTGAGTGAGCAAACTGATTATTCAATAAACTGTATTGGTACAAAACACTAACACTGGGCCAAAATGAAGTCAGGTTTATACCATGCAGGAAAATATGTATCAGATGAGTTCGAGATTTAAATGTGAATGTGTTTTATAAAAAAAGCATAAAAGATTACCAAGGTGATAGATAAATTAATTAGTTTGATTGTGGCAATCATTTCACAAGTATATGTTGTATATGTATATCAGAACATCACATTGTACACCTCAAATATATAATTTTTATTTGTCAGTTAGACCTGAATAAAGCTGGGGAAAATAACCATTTAAAAAAATTCAGGAAAAGATGACAGTGTATGGGCAAGTTTATAAAACTTTGTTATCCAAAACCTACATAAGTGAACAAACCTATGTAAGTGAAGTAAATAGCAAATATACCATCAACATTGAAACTGTAAGGATCTCAGTCTCACACCACAAAGAACTATTATCCTGTAACTGAAATTAAAATTATTTGACTCTAGGAGTTGACAAAGAGAATGCAAGAGAGGGCCATGAATACAAAAGGAAAAAATTATTTAAAATCTTACTGATACCCACCCTACTACACAAATGGGAGTAAGAGGAACCAGGACTAAAATGGGGCAGAGGAAAAATGTGGAATGTCCCACAGAAATCTACCTTTCCCCAGTGCAAATAACTTCCTGAGTACAGCATGGGAGGGAAACAAGAGAAGATGCCCCTAAGGATAAGGCAAGAGGCCTAGCTGGGTGGGAGGAAAAAATAACAAGCCTTTTGAAACCAAAAGCCAGGAATCTCTAAGATTTTATGCAAATATGACTAGCGCACTCCAAATTAGAAGAACATAGCACAGGACAGAATCTGGCCTCAAGTCAGCACAGTTACCCAGAGCAATGAATCCTTGTAAGCCTTTAAGTGTTGTAACTAAAGCTAACATAATTACAAAATACAAGGTGAAATTTATAATTATTGACATAAAAAGCACGTTAGAAAAAGATATGTATTATAAGCTGAAACAAAAATCCCAGATTATACCAATAAAATCTTACAAGTGGGGATGCGTGAGGAAGTATGTATACTAATTTTTTTATCTTTCATGGGAGATGGGGCTGTCTGCAGATATTGTTTAATCTATAAAGTTGATAATCTAAGATTAACAGCACAGTCATGTGTCACTTAACAGGGATATGTTCTGAGAAATGTGTTGTTAGGGGATGTCATCATTGTGTGGGCATCACAGAGTGTACTTTCCCTAAACCTAGATGATATAGCCTACTTCACACCTAGGCTATATGGTAGCCTAGTGCTCCCAGGCTACAAACCTGTACAGCATGTTACTATACTGAATACTATAGGCAATTGGAATGCAATAGTAAGCATTTGTGTATTTAAACATATGAAAGGTACAGTAAAAATACAGTATAAAAGATTTATTTAAATGGTACCACCTGTATAGGGCATTTACCGTGAATAGGGCTTGCAGGACAGGAAGCTGCTCTGAATGAATCAGTGAGTGGTGAGTGAATGTGAAGGCCTAGGACGTTACTGTACACTACTGTAGACTTTATTAACACTGTATACTTAGGCTACACTACATTTATTTTTTAAATAAAGTAATTGAGCTACAGTGTTACAACAGCTATAGTGTCACCAGGTGATAGGAATTTTTCAGTTCCATTGTAATCTTATGGAACCACCACTGTATATGCAGCCTACCATTGACTGAAACATCATTATAAGGAACATGGAACATGGCTATTATGTTTAACTATGTTAAGTATATATATGCAGACTTACCGAGTAGTAGAGCTGAATACCATCCAAATTAATGAAGCAGAAAAGATTAAAAAACAAACAAACATGCAACAATAGAATACTAGAAAATAGCAAGAAATAATTTTTAAAAAGCAGAAAATAGAAATTAGATGACAGATAAAAACTAAACACATCTATTATAACAGTAAATGTTAACATGAAAAGTTAACCTAATGCATAAAAAGAATTCTCAGATTAGATTTAATATGAACTAAATCTAGCCGTAAATGCTCTATAGAAAAACAACACAACTTTTACTAGATAGCTTTCATTTGCTTTCCAGATCTACTGTTACACTCCACTGCTTTGTGAACCAGGAGGCCAACCAATACCAATGTATTCACACATGGCTTTGCCTCCAGCTTCCAGCTGGGTTTGGTCATAGGAAGCATCAGCCTGAGGTCTGAGAGAGGGAGGGAGGGAAGGAGGGAGGAGAGTGAGGTTGGGGCATTATCTCCCTGGTTCCCTTGTGCAGAATCACCACAGTGGGCTGCCTCCCGCCTCCAAGGGCCACAGCTGCCGTTAGGCAGCACCTTCTCTTCAGGCTCTGTCAGGCAAAGAAAGGGTGGTAATGTTGCCCAGTGGTTAAGTCCAAGGGTGCTATGCTGTCCCTGTGGTTTCTCCACCCCCTTGCTCACACCTCTCTAAACAGTCCCTTTATTAAATTCTCATCAAGTTACCTAATTTGAGCATAGCATCTGTTTCCTGCCAGGATCTTGACTTATACACACCCAAACAAAATTACTCATAAAGCTGAAAGTAAAAGAATAGGAAAGGAATACTAGGAAAATTTAAAAAACAAAAACAAAAACAAAAAGTCAGGGTTTATCTTCCTCAGAAAATGCTGAGTTCAAAAAAAGGTCATTAAATGGGATTTAAAAGATCACATTATACTGATGAAGGGTAAGATCCACATTGACAAAAAATTATCTTGAAGCTATATGTGGTAAATTATACAGAATTAAAACATACGAAGCCAAAAAATTACCGGAAATGCAAAGTAAAAGGAGGCCAAATTCCAATAGCAATTAGGTATTTTAATACAGCTTTCTCAGTCTTTAAAGATCAAGTTAAACATTAGTGGGAAAATTAGTAAAATCTGAACAAACTCTGCGATTTAGATAACAGAATTGTACCCATGTTAAGTTCTTAGTTTTTTTTTCATATATACTGCAGTTATGCTGATTAACATTCAGGAAAGGTAGGCAAAGGGGAACTATCTGTAGTAGGTAGGTGTGGGGAAACTGTACTATTTTTGCAAACTTTTCTGTAAATCTAAAATTATTCCAAAATAGAACATTTAGAAAAATACCAAGTTAATAAAAGATAGAAATATATAAAATCTGAATGATGTAATTAACAATATTGACCCAAGAACAGCAACTACTCTTTTCTTCTCATGTAGTCATAAAATGCAAGCATTCTCTATACCTTAAACAAAAATAAACTCAAAAATTCTAAAAAGTAAAAGCATCAAACCACATTATTAACCACAATCCAAAATTAAGTAGAAACAAACCAAAATCCTTGACCATTTTTAAACTTTAAAACTTTCTCTAAGACCCTACATAACTCCTAAGTTTAAGAGGAAACTAAAACTACAATTGCAGGAAGTAGCAGCTAATGCTGGTTGCATTTTCAATAACCATTTTTTCTTTCTTCCTTTCTTATTTCAAATTTTACCTGGTTTTTAAAAATATTCCCTCTTCCCCAAGAAGCCATCTGTTTCAGGTGAGGTAGGTTCCACTCCTGCTTCTAGGGGGTAGAATCTTGTTTGGTCTGAATCAAATCATAGCGGTCTCACTCCTACCACTAGTGATCAGAAATGGTCACATGAAACATCCTGACAAATGAACTTTGAAGGAAAGTCAGATGAATGTCTTCTCGCAAAAGGTTTACTTCAATGCTAAAAAGAAACTGTCCCCTTTCTGTGTCTGAAAATTGTTATGGGCATGTGACACTCAAAGCTGCACCTTACCAACATGAAGGAAACTTACTTAAGAACAATCCCCATATACTAAAGGTGGCAGAACATAATGATCAGAATAATGTGGGTCATTGATGGTATCATTGAACTGCTGAATAAACCAGCCCTGAAACCCTCCTACCTCAAACTTCTTAGGAAAAAAAACTCCTCAAGGCAATTGTCAGTTTTCTGTTATTTGCTACAGAAAGAATCCTAACTGATGTATAAAATATCTGGAATGTAATAAAAAAAGAAAATAATTACATATTCAACCCTGCAGGGTCCAGCCAAAGCATTATTCAGAGGAAAAGTCATTCCCTTTCATCTCTTTCATTCCCAATATATATACTATCTCTAATCGATTAGGCATTTAAATCAAGAAGCTGGAAAAAAGAAAGGCAATATAATGTCAAGGAAAGTAGAAAAAATAATTTAAAAATTCAATGTGTTTTTGTAGCCAACTTAACTCTGCATATAGGCCTACAACCTCCTTTAAAGTAGAGCATTCTCTCCATCTCAGCTTCTCTATCATCTCTTAAGTTCAGTTTCAGATTTTGTCGCCCTTCTCCTAGACCCAAGGCAGGGAGGGTAAATAGCAATCCACTTAGCTTCCTCGTACTTCTCGGAAGGTAAGCACTTACCAGGTCACTGCTATATCTTGCTCATCAAACCAGTCTATCCGGCTCAGATAATCAAGAGCTGGCTGTGATGTTAAAGTTCTTGATAAAAAGGAAGGTAGGATCTCAGCAAAAATGCTGTAAAACAAGAGAATCAGATGGCATAGATGGGACTCTCTAGAATGGAATAAGAGAAAAACATGTCAAGCCAAAACAATCATATCCCCACAACTTCTCTGATAAGGATGTTCATCTGTTCCTTAATAAGGAACCAGTAGATGTTTTCCTCAGAACACTTTCTAGATCATTTATAATTGGCTGCATATATTTATGCTGAGGTTAAGGTAGAATGAACTGTATCTAATTCTCATTCTAGAGCATGAATTCAGAAATTCTCCTGAAATCCTTCTGTCAATCTATTTAGATCTTACATTAAAATGCTGTTTAATTAAAGACATATGTTTGGACTTGGAAAGCCAAATCTGACTATAATAAACAATGTTCTGATCACCAAATGGGCAAAAACAAATAAGCAGATCCCCTACGTCATCATCATCATCATCATCATCATCATCATCACCACAACAATAATAATAGTAGATAACCCTTACTGGGCACATACACCCTTCCTTGCTGTATGACAGAAACTACACTAAGGATTTTACATGCTTCACTTCATTTAATTCTGAAAGATGAGGAAATAGAAAGTGGGATTCAAACTCAAGTCTGTCTGCTTCCAAAATCCACATTTAACCATAACAATAAAGTAACCAAACCAAGTTTTTCTTTTTTCTATCTGATGCTGCTAATATTACACTTTCACAGTGGTTTCTACGTTCATACTCGTAACAAGCCAGTGAAGGAAGAATTATCCCCATCTTACAGATGAGCCTCAAAGATGTGAATAATATTCACAGATCATGTACTGATTAAGTGGTAGAACCAGTACATGGTCTTCCTTCCTTATCCGCTAAAGCCCAGGCTTTTTCCATGCAGTGTCTTGTCATGCAAGCCATTCCTCACTTGACTATCAGGTGAACAAGGAAGGTAAGGAATTGTCCCCTGGGATCAACATGGAACTTTTCCCTCTCTGCCTCCTTTTCCCATCCCTGGAAAACAAAGCAGTTATGTGCCCTTCACTATTCATTGCTCACCTTCATTATCTTCAGGCAATTTTTTATCTTGATGATTTTCTTTTCCATTTTCTTATCAAGGGTGTGTACACAGGCTATAATTGTGTCACTCAAGATGACAGCCACTTTGGAAGTTTTCTGTGCATTAGCACACTATTTAGGGAATAATCAGCAGGCCCCAAGAAAAGCATAAATTTTAGCCAAAGCCATTGTTTGGATAGGGAGTTTCCAAGAAGTCAGAGAACTTTTTCAGAAGTTCTCCAGTCCTTTTTGAAAGCAGGCTAGAGCAAAGAGATAAACGCCTTCCCTTCTTTCTACTAAATATTGGAAAAGATAATATTTTTCAAGTCTCCTTCCCCAGCTGAAACAGTACTAGCCAATTCAGGTGAGGAAGAAGTAAGTCCTGCATCTCTTTCTATAATGTAACATGATATAACAAAGAAAGATGTACTAAATATAAAATGTTGTCAAAAAAGTTAAAATCTCAACAAAATAATAGATATCTCAAAAATGCATGTTATCAGTATCTCTTACAAAAACTTTTTGAAATTCCCTAATGCAGGACTATTAGGTTTCCCTCACTTCCCCTGAGTATCATGAGCTCTTTCCTACCTAAGTACCAAAAGACCAACTCCTCTCTTGCTAACCATAAGCCAGTTCTCAGAGGAGATCTTGCACTATACTTTTGCATTAAAAAAAAAAAGGCTATGATTTTCAGGGGCTAAAGACCTAGGATATGGTGGTGGTCACCAAACTTCTGGTTGGTAAGCACTTCCCTCCTTTCTTCCATAGTAATCAGAAAAGTCTTATCTTAAATTCTGAGGCTATGGTATTATTTTGCACAGTAAGTCAAGCCCAGAAAAACATCTTAAAACGTTAAGTGGTGCCCCTACTTCTGGCAATGGCAGACTAGGTTGTTTGAGTCCAAATCTTTCTCTAAAAACAATAAAACAATCTAAACAAAATATTTTAAAAATTTGTTTGGAGGCATAGTAAAAACTACCATGATTATAAAAATTTTATGGAATGGTAAGAATAAAATGGAGAAATACAAGAGGTTAGCTTAGCATTTGGGGCTTCCCTAGAGTTAAGTGCCAATTCTAAATGTAAAAGCAATGGTAGAGAAGCTGAGAAACTGAACAACGTTTTCAGAAACCACAGAGCTAGAGTGACAAAAAATAAAGTTCATTGTCTTCCAAGAAGAAGGGATTTAGTAAACCCCAAAGGCTTTTGGTGGGTACCCCCAAAAGACTGAAATTTTGGAGAAAATGTCAACAAGAAATAGATAATCCTCACAAAGACATACCTGAAGCCAGGCAGTTTACAAAAGAAAGAGGTTTAATTGGACTTACAGTTCCAAGTGGCTGGGGAAGCCTCACAATTCTGGCAGAAGGCAAGGAGGAGCAAGTTGTGTGTTACATGGATGGCAGCAGACAAAGACAGAATGAGGAAGGCACAAAAGTGGAAACCCCTAATAAAACCATCCAATCTCATGAGACTTATTCACTACCACAAGAACAGTATGGGGGAAACTGCCCCCATGATTCAATTATCTCCCACTGGGTCCCTCCCACAACACATGGGAATTATGGGAGTACAATTCAAATTAGATTTGGGTGGGGACGAAGAGCCAAATCAATATCAACATGTATATAAAAATATCATGTTGTACACCTTAAATATACACAATAAAAAATAAATTTTAAAAAATATCCTGGCCGGGCACAGTGGCTCACGCCTGTAATCCCAGCACTTTGGGAGACCGAGGCAGGCGGATCACGAGGTCAGGAGATGGAGACCATCCTGGCTAACATGGTGAAACCCCGTCTCTACTAAAAATACAAAAACTTAGCCAGGCGTGGTGGCAGGGGCCTATAGTCCCAGCTACTCGGGAGGCTGAAGCAGGAGAATGGCGTGAACCTGGGAGGCGGAGCTTGCAGTGAGCTGAGATCCTACCACTGCACTCCAGCCTGGGTGACAGAGCGAGACACCGTCCCCCAAAAAAAAAAAAAAAAGATCCTGACATTAGAGTTATCCCACACAGATTTTAAAATAATTATTTTAATAAATGTAAAGGTTAAATATCAAAATAGAAAAATTTTGGCAGAAAAACTATCAAAAAGAATTAAATGGAAATTCTAGAATTAAAAATTCCAATAATTGAAATGAAGAACTTAAAGGATATATTTAGCAGCATATTATAGATAGATGAGAGGGAACTGGTGAACTAAAAGAAAATATAGTTGACTCTTGATATCCATGGGTTCTGCATTCATACAGTCAACCAACCACAGATTGAAAATATTCAAAACAAAACTGCATCTCTACTGAACATGTACAGACTTTTCTTCTTGTTATTAAGTATTTGCATTACATTTACAATGTCTTACGTATTATAAGTAATGTAGAGATAATATAAAGTACACGGCAGGACAATCCCAAAATAGCAGTCAAGTTATATGCAAATGTGACACCATTTCATCTCAGAGGCTTGAGCATCTATGAATTTTGGTACCCACAGCAGGTCCTGGAACAAATCCCCCATGGATACTGGGACAACTACATACAGAATGAAGCATAAAAAGACAAAAAAATAAGTAAAGAGCAAATGAAAAGGGAAAATATGTGGATAAATTTAAATCAAAATTGAATTAATGGAACAATAATAATATCCTGTAATGCTTTAAATATGGAGAGAATTATATAATAGCACATAAGAAAGGAGGAGGGTTTAAAGTGCTACATTGGTCAGAAAGTGACAAAAAAGAAAAGGATTTTTCTTCTTTATCTCCGGGGTAACCACTTGAAAAGTATATCATGAATGAGTGAATAAAAGAAAAAAGAAAAAATGATTTCAAAGAAGGAAATAAAAGAGAAAGAGGAACATAGAACGAGTGTATTAATCTGTTCTCACACTGCTATAAAGAACTGCCCAAGACTGCATGGTTGGGGAGGCCTTAGGAAACTTACAATCATGGCAGAAGGGGAAGCAAACACGTCAATTTTCACATGATGGCAGGAAGGACAAGTGCCAAGCAAAAAGGGAAAAGCACCTTTTAAAAACCATCAGATCTCATGAGAACTCACTCACTATTACAAGAGCAGTAACATGGAGGTAACCACCCCCATGATTCAATTACCTCTCTAGAGGTCCCTCCCCCAACACGTGGAGCTTACAATTCAGATTACAATTCATGATGAGATTTGGGTGGGAACACAGAGTCAGACCATATCAACAAATGAGGCAAATACAAAGATGAAAGTTTTAGACCAAAATATATCAGTAATTACGTTAATTGTAAATGGACTAAAAATTCCAATTAAAAGGAAATATTTTATGAGTAGATTTAAAAAAAAAAATCTTTACTTATAATAGAGACCCCAAAACATACGTCCACAGAATGGAGGAAAGTAAAGTGATGGAAAAAGATATACCACAAAAACACTAATCAAAGGAATGCTGGTATAGCTATATTTAAATAGATGTCAAGGAAATAGCATTATTAGAGACAAAAAGAGAGAATTCATAATTATAGAGGAGTCTACCCAACAGGAAGCTATAAGAATTCTATGTATATATGTACCAAATAACATAGCCACAAAAAACATTAAGCAAAGTAGGCCAAGGTTGTCTAAGACCACAGAAGGAGTTAATAAACAGTCTGTTTAGTTTGCCTTGTACCACCAGTGCCAAATAAACTGTCCAACACTTTTTAAACAATAAATGATATTTCTTAGACTTGTTCCAATAAAAATTATAATAACACATTGTTAATGCTTAAAACATACACAACACACATACACACAAACACACGCTAATCTAATTACTATATGATAGTACTTAAAGGCATGGTAGGCTTTGGATTAATAATACCTTGGTTAAATTCCAGCTCCATCACTTACTAGCTATGTGACCTTGGAAGAAATAGCCTCGATGAGCCTGTGTTTCCTCATAGGTTTTTCCAAGTATGAAATAGAATAATATATAAAAAGTACATAGTAATGTCAGCCCCTAAGCAAATACTTCATAAATTGTAACAATTAATAGTAATGATTATATGTTAGAAATTTGAAAATAATCCCAAAATAGCAGTCAAGAAGCTCCTCTACAAACTAGGATCAGAAATGGTACTAGAAATTAATTTAGTTTGCATAATTATAAAAATTGGCCCTAAGAATGTTACTGTGGTAGACAAACTTTAAGATGGTCCACATGATTCCCACCTCCTATAATTAACACTTTTTAATAATTTTTCCCCTCAAATATGGTCAGCAAGTGTGACTTGTTTCTAACCAACAGAATGCAGTAGAGATGATAAGGTAGGTACATGATTATGTTTATATGATCATATAGCACCCATCTTGTTCAAGCCTCTCTCTCCATTGCTAGCTTTGAAGAAGAAAGTTACCATTAATCTGACAGCCACAGGAAATGAATTCTGCCAACATGAGGGAGCTTGGAAGTGGATCCTTCTCCAGTCAAAGCTCATGAAAACCCAGCCTTGACTGACACCTTGATTGCAACCCTTGACCCACAGAACATGGACCTTTGACCCACAGAAATTATGAGACAATAAATGTGTGTGTGTGTGTGTGTGTCAGTGAGCTTTATTGATATATAATTCACCCATTTACAGTGTACAACTCAATGGTTTTTAGTATATTTAGAGTTGTGCAACCATTACCTGCTTTGGAGAAATGTCTATTCATATTCTTCACCCATTTTTAAATTGGATTGTCATTTTGCTATTGAGTTTTAAGAGGTCTTTAGGTATTCTCCATACAAGTGCTGTATCAGATATATTATTTGCAAATATTTTTCCCCATTCTCCAGGTTGTCTTTTTGTTGGTGGTGTCCTTTGAAATAGAAGAGTTTTTAATTTTAATAAAGATCCTTTTATCTATTTTTTCTTTTGTTGCCTGTGCTTTTGGTGTCATATCTAAGAATCTATTGCCTAATTTAAGGTCATGAAGACTTATCCCTATATTTTCTCCTAAGAGTTTAATAATTTTAGCTTTTACATTTAGGTCTCTGATTCATTTTGAGTTAATTTTTGCATATGATATAAGGCAGGGATCCAATTTCATTCTTTCGCATCTGGCTTTCCTGTTGTCCCAGCAGCATTTGTTGAAAAGAGTATTTTTTTTTCCCTGTGAATTGCTTTGGCAATCTTATTGAAAATCAACTGACCATAAATTTCATGAAACTTTATTTCTGTCCTCTCAATTTTATTATGTTGATCTACATGTCTATCCTTATGCCAGTTCTACATTGTCTATAGCTTTGTAGTACATTTGAAATTGGGAAATGGGAGTCTTCCAGCTTTGTTCTTTTTCAACTTTGTTTTGTCTTGTTATTTAAACTTCTGGAATTTTCACATAAATTTCAAAATCCACTTGTCAATTTTTGCAAATAATCATCTGGGATGTTGAGTAGAATTATGTTGAATCTGTACACCAATTTGGGGAGGGTGAGCATCTTAATAATATTAAGTCTTATGACCCACAAATGTGAAATATTTTCCCATTTATTTAGATCTTCTTTAATTTCTTTCAACAATGTTTGGTAGTTTTCAGAGTATAAATTTTGTACTTTTTTGTTAAATTTATTTCTAAGTGTTTAATTCTTTTTGATGCTGTTCTATATGAAATTGTTTTTCATAATTTTATTTTCAGATTTCAAGTGTATATACAATTAATTTTTGTATATTGATGTTGGATCCTGTGACCTTGCTGAACTTGATTATTAGTTCTAATCATTTTTTAGTGGGTGCCTTAGGATTTTCTATAGACAAGATCGTGTCATCAACAAATACAAATAGTTTTATTCTTCCTTTCCAATCTTGATGACTTTTATTTCATTTTCTTGGCGATTTGCCCTGTTGAGAACCTAAATTACAGTGTTGAATAGAAGTGGTAAAAGCAGATATCCTTGTCTTACCCCTAATCTTAGGGGGAAAGCATTTAGTCTTTTACCAGTAAGTCTGGTGTTAGCTTTTTTTGTAGGACTTTCATAGATTATCAGGTTGAGGAAGTTTCCTGCTATTCCTGGTTTGTTGAATGCTTTTGTCAGGAAGAAGTGTTAGATTTTGTCTGATACTTTTTTTCTGCAATCCTTTGAGATAATCATATGGTTTTTGTCCTTTTTTCTTGATATGGTCATTACATTCATTGATTTTTAGATGCCAAAATGTGAGTTGTTTTAAGACGGTAGGTTGTGGTAATTTGCTATGCAGTCTAGACAACAAATACAGCTACAGAATAATAATAATTATAATAGTTAACATTTATGAAATGTTTATTATGTGTCAGAAACTGTTTAAGTGCTCATTACTAACTCACTTAATTCTTAAAGTCACTGAGTATGAGAAAGGGTCACTATTATTATCCTTATTATACAGATAGAGAATATGAGGCTCAGGGAACGTAAGTAATTTGTGCATGACCAGGTAACTATCCATACGTGGTAGGTGTAGAATTTGGAGCTAGGCAGTTTGACTCAGAATCTATGCTTCTAGGTAACAAAAATTTTTCTTCAAACCATTCAACCAATGGCTTAAGTAGGCATTGGAGAGCCAGCTCTCCACACTAACTTCTGCCCTGGTTGAATGCTAAGGAAACTGACCCGTTACAGACCATCCCCAACAGCTAGACAAAGTTCTCCACGGTGCCAATCTAAAAGTGAAGATAAACTTCTCAAGAAATACACCAGTATACAAAAAAAAAACCTATTTGTTAATAGAGCTTATTTTTAACAAATAATGTAGGGAGAACTGGATATCCACATGCAAAAGAATGCAGTTGGACCCTTACCTTACACCATATACAAAAATTAACTCTAAATGGATCAGAGACCTAAAAATAAGAGTTAAAACTATAAAACTCTTAAAAAAAAAATAGAGGGGAATCTTCATGACAGTGGACTTGGCAATGATTTTTTGGATATAACAAAAGCACAGGCAACAAAGGAAAAAATAGGTCAATTGGATTAGCCCCAAATTAAAAGCTGTGTATCAAAGGACCCAGTGAAAAGGCAACCCAAGGAATAAGAGAAAATATTTGCAAATCATATATCTAATTAGGGGTTATTATCCAGAATATATAAAGATATCCTACAACTCAATAACAGAAAAACAATCTGATTTTAAAATGGGCAAAGGTCTTGAACAGACATTTCCCCAAAGAAGATATACAAATGGCCAACAATCACATTAAAAGATGCTTGGCATCACTAATTATTAGAGAAATGCAAATCAAAACCACAATGAGATACCACCTCAACCCATTAGGATTGGTAGCATCATAAAAACAGAAAATAAAAAGTATTGGCAAGGATGTGGAGAAATTGGGACCCTTGTACACTGTTAGTGGGAATGTAAAATAGTGCAGCCACTGTGGAAAACAGTATGGTGGCTCCTTGAAACATTAAACATAGAATTACCTACCATATGATCCAAAAATTCCACTTCTGGGTACACACCCAAAAGAATTGAAAGCCGAGTCTCAAGAAATATTTGTACACCCATGTTCTCAGCAGCATTATGCCCAATAGCCAAAAGGTAGAAACCACCTTATTGTCCATCAGTTGATGAATGGATGAGCAAAACATGGAACATTATTCAGCCTTGAAAAGAAAAGAAATTCTGACACACACTACAACATAGATGAATGTTGAGGATATTATGCTAAGTGAAACAAGCCAGCCACAAGAAGACAAACACTTTATAATTCCACTTATATGAAGTACTTAGTGTAGTCAAATTTATAAGACAGGAGTTAGAGTGGTGATTCCCAGGGGCTAAGTGAGCCGAGAATGGGCTCCCTTACAGGTAGAGTTTGTTTGTTTTTTTATAGGTAGAGTTTCAGTTTTGCAAGATGAAAAGAGTTCTAGAGATTGGTTGCACAATAATGTGAATGTACCTGACACTAATGAATTGTACAGTTAAAAGTAGTAAAAATATGCCTGGCGCGGCGGCTCACGCCTGTAATCCCAGCACTTTGGGAGGCCAAGGAGGGCGGATCACGAGGTCAGGAGATCGAGACCATCCTGGCTAACATGGTGAAACCCCGTCTCTACTAAAAATACAAAAAATTAGCCGGGCATGGCAGAGGGCGCCTGTAGTCCCAGCTACTCCGGAGGCTGAAGCAGGAGAATGGCATGAACCCGGGAGGCGGAGCTTGCAGTGAGCCGAGATCACACCACTGCACTCCAGCCTGGGCCACAGAGGGAGACTCTGTCTCAAAAAAAAAAAAAAAAAGTAGTAAAAATAGTAAATTTTATGTTATGTATATTTTTACCAAAATTAAAAATTTAGAAAAACACAAAAAAGAGAGATGTCTCAGGGAAAGTCCTTCAGTGAACAACTTGGGATGGAAGACAAGGCCTCCCAGAGGCATCTTCCAGAGATCTTTAGAGATGGTGGCAATGTGCCTCCTAAGGAGTGTGGGCCTATAACTGCAGGATCTTATTTTGCTGAGTTTGTTATGAGAGTTTGAGCCAGAGCTGAATTGCTTGGGACAACAAAGGAGAAACTGCACCCAGCCCAGCACTTTCCTATTCTGTTCCTCCAGAAGGAAGTACTCAGCTTCTTTTCTTGAAAGTTGAACAAATATTTAAAGAGTATTTAGTTTAAGAAGCATCAAATTATCAGCCTCCCTGGGGTGCCCATGTGTCTCAGTTCAGCCCTGCTTCTCCCCATTAGGATATGGCAAAGCCAAGGGCTCTATAGCCAATCTCAGTAATTAGGAAGAGTTAAGCTTTTTGCTGTGTCCACAAACAGTATGGATTGCGGTGTTTCTGCTTAGCTGATCGGAAAATTCTAACACTTTGGCGTCAGTGTTTTCAGCAGCTTATAGCTGAGCATTCATTAATTATGCAAAACAGGCTTCAGGGGACAAATTCTATTGAGTTAATTAATATTGAGTGTTGCTAGCCAATTAGCAGCCTTCTCCCTTATTGCAGGGAGGTTGCTGTGGGACATGCCAGGCAAAGCTGGCTTCCCCTACACCTCTGCTCTGACTCCTTCTCCCTTCCATGACAGCACCATCGATGAGGAGGGCCAAAGGCATAGAATTCCCCACCACCACCTGCCTGCATCCTGGGCCATTTCACTATCCATTTAGACATGGCACTCAAAGTGTGGGTGGCATATCAGCAGAATCAGCATCACTGGGGATGCTTATTGAAATGCATAATCTCAGGACCCACCCTAGACCTAGTGAATTGGAATCTGCAATTTAACAAAATCCCTTGTGGTCCATATGCACATTAAAATTTGGAAAGCGCTGATGTACAAGACCCATCCAAAACCTTGGCCCTCACAATTCCTTGCCCTTCTTAATCCAGAAGCTTGCTGCTCATTTACCTTACTGATCACAGATGCCCATGAACACATCTAGAAGCTTGCATTTCTCCACCGCTTTAATTTTTACCAGCCTGTAATGCACTCTAACAGTTTTCAAATTCCAATATGCAAATCTCTCATATCTAACAGAGACCTCCAGTGGATTGGCCAGGCCATAATCTCTCAATCTGACTCTCTCCTTGTAGCTTCCTTCCTTTTTTGATGATAGTGTAACTGCCCAACGGCTTCACCTTGCCCGCTGCCTAGACAGAACTGATTTATCAAGACAGGAGAACTACAATAGAGAAAGAGTAATTCATGCAGAGCTGGCTATGCAGGAGACCGGAGTTTTATTATATTATTACTCAAATCAGTCTCCCCAGGCATTCGGGGTTCAGAGTTTTTAAGAATAATTTGGTGGGCTGGGGAGGCCGGTGAGTCAAGAGTGCTGATTGGTTAGGTCAGAAATGAAATCATAGGGAGTTGGAGCTGTCCTCTTGCTCTGAGTCAGTTCCTGGGTGGGGGCCACAAGACCAGATGAGCCAGTTTATCAATCTGGGTGGTGCCAGCCAATCTATCAGGTGCAGGGTCTGCAAAATATCTCAAGCACTGATCTTAGGAGCAATTTAGGGAGGGTCAGAATCTTGTAGCCTCCATATGCATGATTCCTAAACCATAATTTCTAATCTTGAGGCTAATTTGTTAGTCCTATAAAGGCAGTCTAGTCCCCAGGCAAGAAGGAGGTTTGTTTTGGGAAAGGACTGTTATCATCTTTGTTTTAAATTATAAACTATAAACTAAGTTCTTCCCAAAGTCCCACTCAGCCTACACCCAGGAATGAACAAGGACAGCTTGGAGGTTGGAAGCAAGATGGAGTTGGTTAGGTGAGATCTCTTTCACTGTCTCAGTTATAATTTTGCAATGACAGTTTTGATAGTACTTTAATCCTTCCTTCTTTATTATACTCAACTCTACTGCCCCATGTAGATCCCACTACAAATGCTAAAGCTTTAGTGCTGCTAAGAAATCTTCTACACGTCCCCAGCAACTTTCTCCCCATTCTGTAACTAATGGGCTCTTTTTGCCCACTGCCCAGATAGAGCTGATTTGTGAAGAAAGGGCAGTTGCCATAGAGAAAGAGTTTAATACATGTAGAGCCAGCTAAACAGGAGACTGGGACTTTATTATTACTCAAATCAGCCTACCTGAAAATTCAGAGGCTAGGATTTTTTTAAGATACTTTTTTTTTTTTTTAAGAAGGTGTGGGGCTAGGGAACGGGAATATTTTTTAAGATAGATTTTTTTTTTAAGAAGGCAGGGTGGGGAATGCTGATTGGCAGGGATGAGCTCAATTGGTTCCTGGGTGGAAGCTACAAGAACAGACGAGCCTGTTTACCAGCCTGGGTGGTGCCAGCTAACCCACCAGAATGCAGGGTCTGAAAAATATCTCAAACACCAATCTTAGGTTTTACAAAAGTAACATTACCCAGATGAGCAGTTGGGAAGATTAAGAATCTTGTAGCCTCTGGTTGCATGGCTGCTAATCCATAATTTCTAATATTGTGGCTAATTTGTTAGTTTTACAAAAGCAGTCTTCCTCCCTCCAGGTAAGAAGGAGTTTATTTCAGGGAGAAACTTATCATTTTTGTTTCAAAGTTAAACTGTAAACTAAATTCCACCCAAAGTTACTTCAGCCTACACCCAGAAATGACCAAGGACAGCTTGGAAGTTAAAGGCAAGATGGAGTCAGTTAGGTCAGATCTCTTTCACTGTCGTAATAATTTTTGGAAAGGCTGTTTCAATTCTAGCCACTATACTGCCATACCTCATTTCATGCCCTCTTCTTGATGCAAGGAAGGCAAGCCCCAAAGTGGAGCTTAGCCTCTGAGTGTTCTTGGCTTTTCCCAGGAAATAATTCAAGGGCAAGCTAGAGGCAGAAGAAAATAACTCTGTTGAACAGACAGTGTTACAGCTCCAACGGTGTTATAGCTCTGTGACTGCTCCTGCAGAGCAGAGCTACCCCATAGACAGAGAGTAGCAGCTCAGGACAGTTTTGCAGTCATATTTATACCCACTTTTAAATGCATACAGATTCAGAGGCAGTTTATGCAAAAATTTTTAGGGTAAGAGTATTAACTTTTGGGTAATTGGGCCATTGCCATGGAAAGGGTTGGTAACGCCCCAGTGTTGCCATGGCAACAGTAAATAGACGTGGCATACTGGTTGGCATGTCTGATTGAAAGCTGCTTCCATCCTGGCCGTTTTAGCTAGTCTTCAATCTGGTCCAGTGTATGAGCCCCACCTCTGGAATCAAGTCCTGCTTCCTACCTCAGTCTCATCAGAGGACCTCTCCTCTTATCCTACAGAGAACTTCAAGCCATCCAAACCACATTCATTTCTTGTCATCTTCAAACTTACCTGCATCTGCATTTATCTCTTTCTTCTTCCTTCTCTCCTCAATGAAAGTGGTGACCCTCCTCCCATTTAATCTGATGACTTGAAGCCCCACTGTTCAATGTCCTCCAATGGCTCCCTACAAATCTCCAGAATAAGGTTCAAACTCTGTCTCCCTGGTTCCTGACTGCTTTTCTTGCCCTTCATCCACTGTTCCTCCCTACGCTCTCCTCCTGCAGCCCTTGCACTTATCTGGAGTTTATCAGGTCCTACCAATTTATCGGAAGTCCCTCAAGTGTGGCATGTTATTTCCTATCCCCAATAATTGCAAATTCTGTTTCTTCTACCAGGAATGTCTTCTGGTTAATTGCTACTTTTCCTATAAAACTCAATTCTACTTTAATCTCCTCAGATTTTTTTTATCATCCTTCTAGCAATATGCCTTGGTACCCTTTCCATATACTATTGACAGTAATATCTGAAATAACTCTCAGTACTTTCCATGTGTCTATGCTAAGTACCTAACCTGCCTAACCTCATTTAACCCTCATAATAACCCTCTGAAGAAAAGTTATTATTATCCCTCTTTTAGAGTGGGCAAACTGAGGTTCAGAGACTTATAAAAAGTAACTTTTCGGAAGTTATATTGCAAACATAGGATTCAAACTGAGATCTGTGTGACACCAAAGCCCAATCCCCTAATCACCATTTTACATGACAGTGCCCCATGTCATGCTGTGCTTTCCTTTACCAAAACATGATTCGAAGTAAACCTAAATCTCTGCTGGTATGTCTGTTTCTACCTGCTGCTCTTGGTAAAGGCAATGAGGTCTCTTCAGTCAGGGGCCGTGCCTTTCCTCTTTGTATACTCCCAGTGCAGACCACAGGGCCATGCATGTTAGCTTCCACAGTGAACATGAGTATCTACTCACCTGGCTGCCATAACCAAATATCATAGACTGAGTGGCTCAAACGACAGAAATTTATTTCCTCACGGTTCTGGAGGCTGAAAAGTCTGCCCAAGATCAAAGTTCCAGAGGGATTTAGTTTCTGATGAGGGCTCTCTACCTAGGTCGCTGATGACCATCTTCTTGCTGTGTCCTCATATGGCAAAAACAGGTAGATCTCTGCTGTCTCTTCCTCTTCCATAAAGACATCAGTTCTGTTACATCAAGGCCCCACCCTACAACCTCATTTAACTTTAATCACCTCCTTAAAGGCACTGTCTCCAATACAGTCACAGGGTAGGTTAGGGCTTCAATGTGAATTTGAAGGGGATGCACATTCCATTTATAGCAATGAGCTACAGCTGCTCCACTGTTTCAGGGACTCTGAGGCACAAATCTGCCAGCAGTACAGGAGTATCTTAGATCTTCTAAGGTATTGGAAGTACCTGGGATGATCCAGGAAAACATCGCAGAGAAGGGGTATTGAAGGACACTTAGACTATTGAAGGAAGCTAAAATACTTTACCCCAAAATATACTTCTTTGACATATTTCAAGATGGATTATTCAGAAATGCTGGAAACACAGAATAGCTAAAAAGCTGCCTTTTGTGGAGAGTTGTCTGCTTTTCACATATATAAGCATTGGACCCTGGAAACTGCAAATGCTGTGTTGGCAGTATTTGTTAACGGGCTTCATCCTGAGCTCAGTGTTCCACCTGGAAAACAGACTAAATTAGAAGCTACCTATCTAAATGAAATTGGCCTGCTTATAAAATACTGTGGTGAATTCCTACAATGCTGTGTTACCTTGGTTATCTGTTTATCTTCCTCTAACATAACCAAACTCCTTCTTTAGAAAGCCTATGCTCTCTGTGCTTTGAAATGTCAATTTGCTACCCTGTTTTCTCTAAAACTCTGTAAAGGCTTTGGCCATGTCGGACAGAGAAACTTTAACCTATTCCATTTACAGATTCAGTTTAATCCAACCGTCCTTTTAAACTCATGAGTTTTACCTGTCATATGACTAAATTTTTTCAATCAAAGCTATACAAAAATTTTTGCCTATCATTTGGAGTATACACATGTTCATGTCTGTGTTTATATAGTGTCTACATGGTACCAAAATGACTTGGAAACAAATTAGTACTCATAAATTACATAAATAAGCCCATATGCTTTTCAAGTTGATGTGACTTTAGTAATTTTTAGTAAATAAAGCTAGCTGTAAAATTGTTGGTAAAATAAAGTAAGAATGTCTTCAGAATTGTCAGTATTAACTACAATTCAAACATTTCATGTAGTACTAATAAAATATAGTATTTCATGTAGTATCAATATAGATTTTCATGTAATATTAATAAGATATAGTAAGAGATTTTTGTTTGAGTAAACTGAAAAAAAGAGGGGGTGAGAGTATACATCATGCTTTCTCTATCAGGTCTTTTAATTGTTTGGAAAAGCAATTCTCCTATCAAAGTCACCTATCATTTTTTCCTAGGTCTATTGGTTGGGCAGATTTATGCTGTCTTTGCTAGATGTTTTAAGGATGTTTCAATTGTTTATTAAGCAATAAAACCATTGCTTCTGTAATACTTTTGATAATTGCTTAATTTGTCCGTTAGCTTATATCTTTGGTTTTGAGCAGTTAGATTCCAGGGTCTCTACAAGTAGTCATTGTGAGGCCTGGGGACATATGTGTGTACATAGTGCTTGGGCCACCAGCTGCAGGGCAGAGCCAGGCCCAATATCATCTTATTCTCCTGGCCTAGCTCTGTCTCCCAGCCAGGCTGAGAGAGGTCAGATCCTCCAGGCATTGTCTTCACAGCTGTCTTCTGTCCTGAGCTCTGTATCTGACACATAACAATTAAAATTGCTTACTTCCTAGGTTTTTCACTGAAAGTTAGGGTTACTAAGAATTAAAATTGTAGTTAATATATTTAATTACAGCTACAAGATATAAGAGAAAGAATCCTATATGCAAAGGAAACTAGGATGTGTTTTTGGTGAAGAAGGATACAAAGAAGACATGAGAATGTGGTATTTTTTTCAAGGAAATGTAATTTTGTCTAGTTTAGAGGTTATTTAAAATTTTTTTTTAGTGTGAAGGAAAAACGCATGATAGATAAAACTGAATGAATATAGAAAGTTGAAGAAAGAAAGAGAATGGGAAAAATTGTAAGAGGTTATAAAAGGTTTAGGAACTCTTTTGTGTGGTCAAAGCTGATAGAGATTAAACTGACCTGTTTTTAAGGTTTTATTAAAATTAGTTTTAGTATTAATAATACACTGATGCAAATGTAGAACTTTGTTTTCTCTTTTGAACTAGATTTTCATGTAGTATTAATAAAATATGGTAAAATATTTTTGTTTACCTTTTGAGTAAACTGAAAAAAAGAAGTGGGGAGGGCGGTTGTACATCATGCTATCTTTGTCAAGTCTTTTGATTGGAGAAGCACGTCTCCTATCAAAGATACCTTTGCTTTTTAAAATCCATTAATTATAACTTTGGCTAAATAAACATTATTTTACAGTGACCTGTGATCTTATTTTGATTAAGTGTTTTATACTTTTGGTATTTGACAGGCTTCCCAAAATCTAACCTCAAAATTCTAAGATTAAGTATTTTTTACCTTGCTCTACCTTCTTGACATTCCAAAAAGGGCCCCTGTAAGTCCAAGAGAGACATTAAGTTTATTTGGTTTGTTAAATCATTGTCAAATAGAAATAATGTTTGTTTTTCAGTTATATTTGTATAAATGTGCTATTAATGTCTTCTGAAATTGTATGAGATTCCTAAAAACCTGATGTGTCTTGATACATGTTATCAGACATATTACCGTTATGTAAAATTGTCATAGGCCACAGAAAATAACCAAATTTCTTTGTTAATTCTGTCTTTATGACCATTTTAAATCTTGTCCATAGTAAATTGTTTTATGCTGATGCTTCCTCTAAAAGATCATTACAAGCAAGTATAATCCTAGGTTATGTCTTTAAGGAGGTTCCTGGAAATGATGAATAGATTCTGACAGGCACTCTGAAATAGACCTTTGCTGGTGACTTTGACTGGGTAATAATTCCAAAACATTCAATGGAAAAAAAAATAACTGTACTAAAAAAATTGCTAACATAACAACAAACAGATTAAAAATCAATTATATGAGACTAAACTGATGGATGACTAAAATAATTTTCATGACTTTTTTGTTTGAAACATTTCTGACTCTTTTTATGTGTTGTCAGCGTCAATTTTTTTTTTCTTCTAAGTTATCTATAGCTTTACAGCAATTGGGTAAAATACACTTTTGTGAGCAAAACTGAAGCATTTACCTTTCTCTCTACCTGATTTCTCAAGAATTCAGACACTATTCATGAGTACTCTTATTTTATGGCAATATAGTTATTTGCATGAGTTCAATATGAATCTGTGTTTTGGGTTTTTTGTTTTGTTGTTGTTGGGTTTTTTGGTAACAGGACACAGTTGGAAACAATGATTATTTTACCAAAGCTTTGATTGTGAGATCATATTTTCATATATGACCAGACTGCTTTGAGGAATTGAAGTTGACTTTTATAGAGCTGATAAAAGCCCCATGGACAAACTAACCTGATGCCAGGTCTACACAGTCTTTCCAGGGTTCCTGACCTTTCAATAAGTAAAGAATGTCACTTTCTGACAAGCCCAGAAACCTCAAGATATTTTAGGGACCTCAAGAAGAGAAGAATTCATCCAGCTTATATTGGTATTACAGATAGTTTTTGCCTTGGCTCCTAAGCCTCAAGAAATTTTTAAAAGTCTAATCCAGATTTTCTTGCAAGAATGTTCTAGCAAATCCAACTCAAAAGAGCCTATATGGCCAAACACTTTTCTTGCTGTACTTTATCCAAATAATCAGGCCAAATATAAAACTTATTTTGCAAATAAATTAGTTTTACTATAATTCATCTTGGTTGAAATGGGGGACTGGAGAGAGAAAAGCCATGTTTCAGAAGAAAACTGTAGTACACATGTTATTATACTGCAAGTCTAACCATTGTTTTTGAGTTTTCGTTATTTGGCTACAATTTTGACTGACTTCTGAATTCTTACCTAGGTTCAAGTCTCCAGACCAACATTTCCAACTTTCTCCTGCTCTTCTGACTTAAAATCACTAGAAATTAAAACTGTGTTTTTCTTGAAGCCCTGCTAACTGAATCTAGACAACTTGATATAAACTTTAAGATAAACCACTACAGCGACTTATATACAAACAGCCTTCATGCTTGTTGATGTATGGACTACTCGGGAAGCCCACTGGATCACCCAAATAGAACTACAATCCAGGAAAATCTGTCAGGTTGCCACTGCAATCTGAAATGTTTCAGAGATATAGGAAAATTAGTTTATAGAATACTTCCAACATTAACCTTTGTTTTTCTCCTGTTTCCACACAAATGCCTCTTCTTAAAGATCTTCGTGTCTACCTCAGATGTAGAAGCCTGGCTCTGAAAGCCCATCTGCAATGCCACATTCTGAAATAAGATGCAACTGTTCAACTGAGCTGACCTATTCTCAGGACTAAGAGACTGATTTAAGAAGATATGATATGATATGCATAAATTTGGTCTTCTCTGCTTATCCTAATCTCTATTTTTTCTTCCCCTTTGCCTATCTCTTATCTCAAAAATTCTAACCCAAATTTCTTCAAAGCTATCAACTTGGCTTTTAATATGTGAAACTTTCTGAAAGTAAAGTTTCAAACGAGGTGCTAAACGGAAGAAACCAAAATATTTTACCCCAAAATACACTTCTTTGACATATTTCAAGATGGTTTATTCAGAAGGGCTACAAACACAAGAATAACTAAAAAGCTGCCTTTTGTGGGCGACATTTGCATCTTTAAAGGAAATAAACAACAGATGCAAATAAGCTTTCTCTGAAACTCTTCCTTATCTGAATCTAGGAAAGATTAACTGAGACTTTGACACCTTTAAAGCTCTGACAGAAACATCTACCACTGGCTACCATCATTCCTTCTGAGGGCTGTTACCTGTGAGGTTTCATCTGTATAACAAGACCACTTTTGCTAGCCAGGCCTCCTCTTCTCTCCCTCTTACAATCTCTTTTGCCATGCTCCAATCCCCAATTCTTTCTGTAACCTCAAGATAGCATAAAAGCATCAACCATTTGGCCATTTCTTTGAGTCTTTATATTTGGTATGACTCTCACACACAAATGTGCACATAACAAAACTTGTATGCCTTTTTTTCCTATTTATCTATTGTCAGTGTGTTTTATGAACTAAAATTATCAAAACTTCAGGGGGAAAATTTAAACTTCCATACACTATATATAAGTTGAAAAGATGGCAAAGACCATTTCTGAGAGGAGGAAAAAGCAGGGATAAGGTGGGACAGTGTCACAGAGTATTCAGGCAGGCTTCAGCTCAGCTATCAGACAGTATCCTAGTCATGAAGGATCTTGAAGGCTCTGTCTGAAATCACTGATTTTATATGATAGGTCAAAGACTACGTAGCCTTTTACCTTCTCCATCAGCTTTTATTAGTTGGTTGGGGTTGCCTGGAACACTAAGTTGAGGATTCTGAGGCTGCATCTGAGTTCATCAGAAAGAGGGCAGTAATAGATTAGTGATGTCTATCCTGGCACTGAGTACAGGGGAATAAGAGTGGCAGCAAGAATGCTGTGGATTTGCCACCTCTGCTAGAGATCCTGCCCTCCAGGTGTGCCCCTGGTACTTCTAGGAGAACTCAGACTCATGTGGACCTGTAAATATATCCGCTACTGTTACCATGCAGTGTCCACCATGCTCTTCCTTTCCTGCTCTGCTTTCCCTGATTGAGCTGATGGTCTGAAAAGCTGCTTAGAGGAAGCTTGGTTTTGCCCATGTTGAGGGTGCATTTTATGAAACTGCCTTAACCAGGCCAGGGTGTCATTTCCCAATGCACCCAGAATACTCCTGGGAGCCAGAACAGTGCTGAGTTCCACGCAGAGTTTGATAGAATGGAATATGACAAAACTGTATTTGCCTTTCCCCCAAGACTCCAAAGCAGTTCTACTTATGCCCACAGCTCACCAAATTATCCCCTAAAACTTGGTCTGTTCTTTCAGCTTCCAACCTTCACCTTCCTAACCTTAGGGACTCAGACACTCTCCAAAGGGTTAGGTAGTGAACAAAAGTCATAATATCTGTTGTCCTTGTCTCCATTCTTCTTGTAGTCCCTGACCTCAGCTAAACTTCTCCAACTTTCTCAATTATTACATATTTAAAATAAAAAAAGGTCTGATATGGTTTGGCTGTGTCCCCACCCAAATCTCATCTTGAATTATAACTTCCACAATTCCCACCAGTCCTGGGAGGAACCTGGTGGGAGGTAATTGAATCATGAGGGCAGGTCTTTCCCATGCTATGCTTGTGATAGAGAATAAGTTTCATGAGATCTGATGGTTTTAAAAAGGGGAGTTTCCTTGCACAAGCTCTCTTGTCTGCAGCCACGTGAGATGTGCCTTTCACCTTCCGCCGTGATTGTGAGGCCTCCCCAGCCATGTGGAACTGTAAGTCCAATAAACCTCTTTCTTTTGTAAATTGCCAAGGCCTGGGTATGTCTTTATCAGCAGCATGAAAATGGACTAATACAAGGTCCTTGTGAGAAGATGGATATTGACTACACCCTAAGCCCTCATCTACCATCAGAATGCTTTATTACAGGGGAATAAAATTAGAAAACACATGTAACACCCTGTAAGTTTCTCCCTCAACTCTAACACCACTGGAGACACTGAGAGCATACTGATAGATAAAATTTAATGAACCTTTATTATGCAAATGCACTGTGCTAAGTACTATGCATACCCTATCTTATTTATTCCTCACATTAAATCTCGAGGAGGAGGGTAAATGTTGTGCTGTATGCTTTGGATTGTGATGATGCTTCTTGCATTCCTAGTGTTTATTTCCCTGTTGCCCTTTCTTAGGCAAGACTCTCTGAAAAGAAAAATGGAGTTTATATCTACCCCGGAGCCAAGCATTAATAGGGAAACACCTCCCTACTTTTGAATGCCAAACAAAGGAAAGGGTTACTAATTACTAGGCAGGAGGATGAAGGAAACTTTCAATAATGATTGATAGGGTTAGGCTTTGTGTCCCCACCCAAATCTCATCTTGAATTGTGATCCCCAGACATTTAGAGAGAGACCTGATGGGAAGTGATTGGATTACAGGGGTGGTTTCCCCCATGCTGTTCTCATGATAGTGAGTGAATTCTCACAAGATCTGATGTTTTACAAATGGTAGTTTTTCCTGTACTGACACATACATGCTCTCTTACCTGCTGCCATGTAAGATGGGGCTGCTTTCCCCTTTGCCGTGATTGTAAGTTTCCTGAGGCCTCTCTAGCCATGCGAAACTGTGAGTCAATTAAACGTCTTCCCTTTGTTTTATAAATTACCCAGTCTTGGGTAATCTTTACAGAAGTGTGAAAATGAACTAATACAATGATATTAACTAGCATATATTGTACCATTATTTATGCTCTAAGGACTTTACACATATTTAATCTGCACTATATGCTATGAGATAAATGTTATTGAAGATTAGAGAACTAGGACAGAGAGTGGTTAAACAACTTGCCCAAGGTCAAACAGCTGGTAAGTGGTGGAGGCAAAATTCGAACACAGACAGTTGAATTCCAGCCTACACAGACTCCGGGCCACTAGATGATGCTGCCTCCTCCAAGAACGTGAAGTTCAAGGCAACCAGGTCACATCTGGTGGTCAGGCATCTTGCAAGTTTAATACTCTTTCTTGAGACCAACTTCAGTGTTCTGTTGTAACAAGTAAAGCCCTCCTGTGTTTAGCTCTCTCTCTCTCTCAGCACTTGCCAGCTGCCTTGGACACATCATAGAGCATGTGCTGGTCATAAATACCATGGAAAAACAAATTGAAATACAATTGCCTTGACACTGGGCAGGAGAAGGAGAAGTCAAGGCATTGTCATGGACATCTGTCCTGTTGAAATTTTCATATTTCTGTTGTCAAAGTGAGTCAACCAGACCCTCTGCAAAGAATGAAATTAATGGACCCAAATCAAAGTGAAGATTTGGTATTCTTGTCAGAGCCCATTAAAGTGACCAGTTCAGGTGGCAGCAGGTGGTGGCATTATCATGCAATTTCCACAGTCAATTTGAAGACTCTCTCTCTCTCTTGCTGTAGCATGTGTGTGCACATGAACACACACACACATAAGCCTCAAGGCACAAGGGATTTGGTTGGCCTCAAGGTTCAGTCTAAGGCAAATCAAGCAGAAATTCCCACAGGATCTTCTGTCAAACATTAGTGTTGAGGAAGGTTAATAGGCTTGTGGTTAACACAGGGTCCCAGGCTCTAATCATGTTGGGAATGCTGGTTAAGCAGAGTTAGTTGTGTTCCACAGAACTCCTCAGAGCCTTGAATATATTCATGTACACTACAAGTCTCCCAGAGGAGAACAGAGTATGCAGAATTGACCAAAATCCCTTGCCTGCTGGTGTTGCATGGAACATACTGAAGAGACTGCTTTTCTATAGCATGAGTCCTGGTCTTTCTCTCACCTCGAAGCTCCAGGTGCTGAGGCCTTTCCCTGCACATTCTTCCCCGCCCAGTTCTGCAGCCAACTTGACCAGGGCAGGAAGACATTAGCAATCTCAGCCTCACCAACTGGGGAGCCTCAAGAAGGTCATATAGACAAAGAAGCAGCACTCCAACTCCCAGGTGCCAATTGAACACAACCTGCTCTTTCTTCTAACCCTCTTCCTTGCCATGGGGTGGCTCAGTCCATGTATCTAGGCCTCTTCTGTCCAGTTTTCCTGCCCAGCACTTGATTTCTATCCTGGGTCTGAACTCTCTGTCCTGAACACCACTCCACTTGGTATGCCTCTTTCTTGTCACCCCTCCCCACGGACTGTTCTTGGTTCCCAGATGTCCTGTTCCTTCCTGGGAGCCTCCTGCAGCTGAAATGTTCACTGGAAATACTCCTGCCCTCCCCCTGCATGACTACATAAATCATCTGTCACTTGGGCAATCCTACCTCACTACCAAGTGGCCCTGGCATGGGTGTCTGTGGTGTATGACAAGCCCCTTGGCTCTTGGACAAAAGACTACCGACTATCTCCACTAGCACCAGACTCACAGCCAGGCCGTTTGCTAGTCCTCAAGCCTACCTAGTGCTGGTTGCCCATCAATCCCCACTGGTCTCTGTTGCTGATGTTCTGGCATGGTCAATAGCCAAGCCCTTCTCAAGTTGTGAATAGGAGCTTGGCAATTTCAGACAACATCTCCAGCATCCCATGGGTTAGTAAGACATGCAGCTGAGGTTTTAAGCTCAAGACCAACACATAAGTGGTGAAAAGTCTGGGGCTTCCATTGGGTTTGGTGCTGGTTGAGTGGTGTGAAGGTGATTTTGATGGTTTAGATTTTGGGAACAGGACAGTTATATTAGATCAATATTCCCAGGCATTTGGATTTCATGGACAATTACAATTTCAAAAATACTCTCCGGGAGACTTTATAATATTGGCAACCAAGGTGCAATAAAAAAGTAATAATCTGTTAGTACCATTATTTCACACAAGAAGTTGTACCTTAATGTGAAAAAATACAGGGAAGGTAATCTCGGCATTGAAAACGAGTTCTATGGAAAATTTTCACACTTTCTCTATTTTACTGGGGTCCAGTAGAAATTGGCCTTGGATCAGCCCCAGCGTGAGGACTGAAATTTTAGAGCCACTGCTCCAGAGGGTCTCTGAGGTCTCCTCAGAGGTTCTGCTCATCTAGTTGACTTCTCCTCACTGCCTGGCAATCAGTTACATATCTGACAGTTTCAATTATTGGATGGCACTTTCCTTTATGAAAGCAAATCTACCTGCCTGCAATTCCCACACCTTGGTCTTGGTTCTGCCTTGACCCTCTCTTTGGACATTTAAAGCCTGTGCCAAAGGCCTTCCTCAGGCAACACCCCTCCCTGTTTGCTCCCCCAGATTTAAGAGTGGACTTTCTGAGGAAGACCTCCCAAAGAGAAAGGGAGAGGTCTGAGCATTGGGGAGGGCTCTACTGGCCTTCCTTCCTCCCAAACCTTCCTTCAGTGACTCAATGGCATAGAGCAGGGAGATGCCCAAACAGAAAGCAAGAGGCCAGAGAACCATGGGAGGTGGGACTCCTGAGGAGGTGGCACCCTGAGCCTTGTGTGACATGAGAAAGTCTTGGTGAGACATCATGGGCTGGAACCCTCCCAGCAGAGTACACTGTCCTGTCACCTCCAAACCCAGGGCAGTTCCAGGGTGGTTGCTTGGGGTGGTCATTGCAGCCATGCCCTCTTCTCATAGAGGAGAGAAGCAAAGTAACCCCACATCCAGGGAGCATCTGTGTCGGGACTCACCTGTCTGTGGGCTATGTGTTAACTGCTCTTGAAGGATATGGCAGACCCATGCAGAGAGGCTGGCCCTACTCTCAGCTGCTCTCTGAATCAGGGCAGCTCATGCCTGCAGGCAAGCCACGGTCTCCCATCTGGGGAAAAGAAGTTGACAGTTTTTGTGAGGCCCCAAAACATGAGTGATCTTCATTCCCATTTACTGAATGTTAATTTGTTTGATCGTAAAATTTCTCAGTGGCTTCACATTGTTTTTGAGATTTAAAAGCCATATTTTTTAACTCAGTCTTCAAGGCACTGTGTGAGCCTCATCTTGCATACTCTGCCCTGACTCACTAAGGTCCAGCCACACTGACTCTTCCAGTTCCTCAAATGTACCCTGACCTTTACACATATGCTGTCCCCTCTCTCTGGACCACTCTCCCTGTATGCCCCCTTTACCTCCTCAAACCCTACTCAGCTTTACTTTAGATCTCAGCTAAAAGGCCCCTTCCCTGGGAGACTTCTCTGAACTCCTCAGTCTGGAGATGTATCATCAAATACCACAGCCACTACCACGTGGCTACTGAGCACTGGAAAGGTGGCCAGTCCAACTGAGATGCCCTGTGTCAAGTATACCCTGGATTTTTGAAAACTTAGTAAAATGTAATAATATACAATATCTCATTGATAATTTTTTATACTGATTACATGTTGAAATGATATTTTAGATATATTGGGTAAATATATTAAAATTAATTTCACTTTTTTTTTTTTACTTTTGCTAGTGTGGCTACCAGAAATTGTTAAACTACATATGTGGCTCCCCACATCTGTGGCTCATGTTCTATTTCTTTCTTTCTTTTTTTTTTTTTTTTTTTTTTTTTTGAGACAGAGTCTCACTCTGTCACCAGGCTGGAGTGCAGCATCACGATCTTGGCTCACTGCAACCTCCACCTCCCGGGTTCAAGCAATTCTCTTGCCTCAGCCTCCTGAGTAGCTGGGACTACAGGGGCACACCACCATGCCCAGCTAATTTTTTGTTTTTTTTTTTTTTTTAGTAGAGACGGGGTTTTACCATGTTGGCCAGGATGGTCTCGATCTCTTGACCTCGTGATCCAGCTGCCTTGGCCTCCCAAAGTGCTGGGATTACAGGTGTGAGCCACCTCACCCGGCCTCATGTTCTTTTTTTTTTTTTTTCTTGTTCAGACAGAGTCTCGCTCTGTCACCCAGGCTGGAGTGCAGTGGCACGATCTTGGCTCACTGCAAGCTCCTACTCCCAGGTTCACACCATTCTCCTGCCTCAGCCTCCCGAGTAGCTGGGACTACAGGCGCCCACCACCATGCCCGGCTAACTTTTTTGTATTTTTAGTAGAGATGGGGTTTCACCTTGTTAGCCAGGACTCATGTTCTATTTCTATGGGATAATGCTGGGGCACATCGCCCTGGTGTGTGCCCAGACAGAACTTTACGTTTTTCTTCCTAATCTTTACTGCACTTTAGAATTATTCATTCCCACTGAAATATAAACTAGGTAAGGATGGAGACCATGTTTTTTTGGTTTCCCACTGTGTCCCCAGCTGTTAACACAGTCCTTGGCACACAGTAGGAATAAAATAGATGTGTCAAATGCATTGATGAAATCTCTAACATGTTCCAAACACGTTACATGCAGCATTTCCAAAAGGGTGTGCGTGTGTGTGTGTGTGTGTGTGTGTGTGTGTGTGTGTGGCTAGGGAGAACAAAACTTGTTTGCTGTTGAGATCTTATAGAGAAGATCTTATAGAGAACAACAGAACAGTTTCGGTTAACGCTGGGTGGGAGGCCTCTGTGTGGCACCCCTCACCCCTCACAGCCATCCTGAAGCACCTATGAAACCTTAGAGTCCCTGAATAGACTATATGAAAACCACTGTGTTGCCTTACCCATGCCCCTCAACAGCTCAGTGAGAAATTATGGCAGAGGGCAGAAACATGACTTGTAGCCAGTGTGTGGTGGAGTCAAGTAGGTGTCCATTGAATAGCAAATCCCAGCTGAGTCCTCTCAAGGCACTAAAGAACCTCACTGTGTAGAGCAGAAGAGGTTCCTCAGGATACTCAGTTACCTACCTCCAGAGCAGCAAGCTGGAGGCTTTGTGACTGTGAACAGCCCTACTCTGCTCACTGCTCTGAGACAAATGCAGATGAATACATCTACTTAGAAGGGGCTGCAGGGGAGATTAAATGAGATAAATTTCCATGTGGCACCTAATATAGTACCTAGCACATAGGAGGCACTCAATAAATGGTTGCTATTATTATTGTCACTGTTGACCTAAAGGAAAAAAAAAACTTGTTGAGGCATACTTAATATAAGTAGAGAGTTTATTTGGGCCAAGTTTGACGATTGCAACCAGGGAGCATAGAACCAAGTGTAACAGCCCAACAGGTGCATCTTGCCCACTGCCCAGAAAAGCCAAAGACTGAGAACAGCTGGTATTGCAGCAATGAAAGAGTGCAATTATTGCAGGGCCAGCCAAGCAGGAGGATGCTAGACATTTTTAAAATCTGCCTCCCTGAAAGCTTGGAGGCTAGGGTTTTTAAGGATAATTTGGCAGACAGGGGGCTAGGGAATGGGTACTGCTGACTGGCTAGTAATGAAATCATAGGAGTGTCCAAAATGGTCCTCATGCACTGAGTCAGTTTCTGGGTTGGGGGTTTCAGGGTTGGGAATCTGTTCCTTGGTATGAGTCATGGGTCCAAATGGAGTCAATTGGTCACCAGAATGCAAAAGTCTGAAAAATATCTCAAGACCAATCTTAGGTTTTGACAATAGGGAATGTATCTATAGGAACAACTGGGGAAGTTATAAATCTTGTGACCTCCAGAGAAGTAAATGATTATAGAAAGGCAAGCTAGGGAACAATGGCTGGTCATCATTTAACTACCTTTACATCCTAGCAGAATTCAGGCCCCTTCTGTAATCCTAATCTTGTGGCCTTTCACTAGTCTTACAACAGCAGTTTTGGTCCCTAAGCAAGAAGGGGGTTAGTTTCAGGAAGGGATTGTTATCATCTTTGTTTTAAAATTAACAAAGGCAGTTAGCTTGTGAGGTTAGAGGCAAGATGGAGTTAGGTTAGATTTTTTTCACTGTTACAATTTTTGCAAAGGCAGTTTCACAAGTTGCCCTGAATATAAGCTCCCGTTAGCAGAAGTTACACGTGGGTTTTTAAAGAAAAAGAAAAGGCAGTTCCTAAGTTGTTTACCAAGAATTTATATTAAAATAACACAAGCTATTGATTGGCTATACATTGTTCTTTGTACCACAAATTCCAGGAACATGAAGATAATGGGTAAGGCAGGAACAAAATGCTGTTAAACAACTGCCCTCAGGCATAGTTGTGGGGAGGTGGGGTGTGACTAAAGTCCCCATACTCATGTCTCTCTGGGCCTGATAAGTTTTGCGTGACCTTGCATAGCTCAGACTGCTCTGAGCGATTTTTCTTTTCTCATCATCATCATCATTATTATTAAAATTAAGCAAGTAGTAAGCCTGAGCAGTGTGACAGAAGCATACTTCATTATTGGCTAAATGTATTTCCTTTCTGTAGTCATTATTTACATGGACCTGTATCCATGATTTACACTTTGTATAGACAAATGCATGCACATAGATGTATACACAAAATATATAAGCCAGTGAACTCTATCATCTGTTTGTATGAGATATGCAGGCAGGAACTGAGCTGAATCTGTTTCCATAAGGGATCCAGCACAGACATGTGATCCTCAAATGCAGAACCAACTGTGTCACCCCACAAAAACAATTTCAGTACCACTAGGAGTGAAACCAAGGGCATATGAACATTTTTTCCTAATTAACAACAACAGAAAATCTGTCTTGCTAGTCTTACTAACCAATTTTAACCCCAGTTCCTGAGGTGCTACTTGTCATGTTTCATTTGAGAAAAGCGTCATCGTATCTCCATGGTGCCCAGGACGCACTCTGGGTCTCTGCATTGTATACAAGATGGCAGCTCCCATTCGTCATGCATTAATAAGACAGCAGACCAGGAGGACTGGCTGTTCAAAGACTTGGTAAGAACCCAGCACCTGTCAAAGTGTGAGCCAATGGAGCTGAAAACCATAGCATTTTCACTGAGAACTGTTGTGGCAGAAGAGCCTAAAGTAAGAACTGCCAACCAGTGACTGGTGAATAGGCTTCTCTGTGGGCCTCAGCTGCAAGATTTCAGCCTGGAAACCAGGTGTGGTCCTGTCCCTTCCACCTTCCACCCACCCCATGGAACTAATTCAGAAGCCACATTTTGTGGCCCTTGCCCAATAGTCCATGAGCCCAAAACTGGAGCTGCAGAAACCGAGAGCACTCAGAAAGCCTCCAGGGTATGACATGCCAGCAAAGGGTACCTAGAGTCCCAGGGTTTCTGGCTCTGCCACCTCTTCTCTGGCTAAAATCTCTGAAGGCACATGTGGACTCAGGGGCCAGAGGCCTTTCTACTACAGGGGGTCTATGAACTCTTTCCGTAAATGGCTAGATAATAAATGTTTTTGGCTCTGTGGAACCAACCATCTCTCTTGTGATGACTCAATTCTGCTGTCCTAGTTCAAAAGCAACCATGGCGTATTAGTCCCTTTTCACACTGCTGATAAAGACATGCCGGAGACTGGAAAGAAAAAGAGGTTTAATTGGACTTACAGTTCCACGTGGCTGGGGAGGCCTCAGAATCATGGCAGGATGTGAAAGGCACTTTTTACATGGCAGTAGCAAGAGAAAATGAGAAAGAAGCAAAAGCAGAACCCCTGATAAACCCATCAGATCTCATGAGATTTATGCACTATCAGGAGAATAGCACGGGAAAGACTGGCCTCTGGGATTCGATTACCTCCCCCTGGGTCCCTCCCACAACACGTGGGAATTCTGAGAGGTAAAATTCAAGTTGATATTTGGGTGGGAACACAGCCAAACAATATCACATAGACAATATGTAAATGATAGGCATAGCTGTGTGCCAATAAAACTTTATTTACAAAAGCAGGTGGCACCCGGGATTTAGACAATGCTGCTTTACACTGACAAAAGTGAAAAAAAAATTCAGGTGGCAACCAGAACTTTTATCTTTAAACGAACTAGATTAGAATGGTGTGGGATAGGATGGGATGGCATGGGATGGGATGGGATGGGATGGGATGGGATGGGATGGGATGGGATGGGATGGGACAGGTAGACTAGAACAGAATATGTAGAGTTTAGCATATGGAGAAATAAGTATTGTTTTGTGATTATTTTGTTACAAATATGTTTTTATCCAAATATACCATATGTGTGTGTGTAGCTGCATTCTAGATGGTGATTATCAATGTATTTCTTAGTCTGAGTCAGGATCATAAAAGTGGGAAATACACTGGCATAGTGAATAGAATCTGCAACTATAGGTCAGGAATTCTGGGTTAAAATCTCCATTCTGCCCCCAATTTATAAGATCAGACTTCTGATCTTTCAAAAGTCTCTTCCCCTCCGCTGGGCCTCAGCTTTCCCATCTGTACACTGAGAGATTTAGGGATGAGGTCCGAGTTAACCTCTAGTTCTTAGATGCTGTGGAGGCATAGATGTCATTATTTAGTGCCAGTGGTCAGGAAATCCTGCAAACCAGATGGTCCAGGTCAGAGATTTCCAGATAGTCTAAGCTTCATCCCCAGGGTCTCTGCCCAACTCCAGCCCTCTCTCTTTTCAACTGAGAAGCATTTGCTTCATTTCATAGCTTGAAGCCTCATATTACAAATCAGCTCCCACTTGTGGATGAGACTGAAGCTCTTGGAGAGAAAGTCCTTGCACAAAGACACGACACTCATCTTGCCCAGTGGCACTCATAAGTGCCTGGACCAAACTCAAATTCTCGGTTGTTTTGTGTTTATTTTTTAAAATCCGAAGCCCCTGTCTTTTTTTTCCATAGCATGGTCCTCCTTGGAGAGGGTAGTTTGTTGCAACATCAAACCCCAAGCTTCGGCTCCCCCTCTATTTCTACTTAGGGTCAATTCCTAAATACTTAAAAATGAGGCAGTGGCTGCTAGGAAACAGTACAGATTTACCAAGAATGGGCCACGTCAACTCAAGTATTTTCCTTTCTTCATGGGTTATTAGATGTGCAGGCAGGGAAATCAAGTAGAGAGCATGTATCTGAGTTTCTAGAAGATCCTGATAAGGTATCTCACAGGGCCCTGCAGAGTGGCAGGTGAGATGAAGGCTGGAGAAGGATCAAGTGAGGCAGGTCCATGGTTGGTAGATCAATCATAACCAAAAAGCATCATCTAATAGAGCAAAGGAGGTTATGGGAAGGGGGACTCAAATGCCTACATATGAGTGGCGGTGAGTTCTGTGGCCAACAGAAAGGGGTAAGGTCAGCCTACAGAAAGCAGCCATCACCCAGGTGTAGCCTATTATGGCCACAAGGGGACTGGCCAAGTTGGAGCCAGACCCCAATGAAGGTAGAAATCTAGATTTGCCAATTAAAAGTGCTGCAAGCACATTCCAACAGAAAAACAAACACTGTGTCGCACACACACACACACACACACACACACAGAGCACAAACTGACTTATAGCTGTCAGTTTGCAATGTTAGGATTAAACATTTGCCATTAACCAGAGAAAGGCAGTGACACAAGGCTCTATTCTCTAATCTGTCCTCTTCAACATTTTCATTGCCAGCTTGAATGAGGACACAGAAGCCATAATTATCACACAGACAGATATCAGGAAACTGGAAGCTGGGGGAAGACAGGATCAAAATTCAGAGTGATTTTCACAGGCTGGATCACAAAACCCAACATGTTGAGAAGAGAATTATAAGAGAAAAATGTAAGGGCCTATACCATGGGCCAGAAACTGTTAAACCATAGTTGATCCCATTCACACCATATGGTTCCGCCCTCTCCCCCACTACACACTACATGTGTGCCCTCAGGTTCTGTTCCTCTTCTGGTGGACCTTCTCCTCTCCTGGCCTTCCCAAAGCAAGAGGGCACTATCCTAGGACCCCAATCCCTTCCTCTTCCTCAAGGAACGCTGCTGTCCTCAGCCTGTGGCCTCTGCAACCACCTACTCCACCTCCTGCTGAGGTCTGGAGTCCAAGCCAGTAAAAGATACCTACCATCTAAACTGATGCAGCAACCCGGGCCTGACTGTTTTAGTAGACTTGGGAGTACTCAACCACCATGGGAATCACCCCAGACCCCAGCAGCTTCACTGAGCCAAGCCCAGCTCCAAGATGGCCTTGTCCCCCAGGCTGTGGGAAGGACTGGCCTTCATAGCTTATGAACCACGAGAATGTAAGCCCCACCAGGGCAGGGGTCCTGTCCATAGCATTCCTCACCATGGCCCCAGCACCTAAAACAAGCCTGACCTCAATTATGTGTGCAATAAATATTAGAAGTAAGGGCTACAAAAACACATACAGAAATTTGAATATTGACTATGAATTAGATGACTTAAATTATTGATAATTTTGTTAAGTGTGATAATGACATTGTTACATAAGAAAATGTTTCTCTCTCTCTCCCTTTCTCTTTATGAGAGGGGGTACAAACTAAAGTAATTTAGGAGTGAAATGACATGATGTTTGGGATTTGCCCATATGTTCTAGCCAGAAAGTGAGGGAGCTGGGGAACAGATCAAACTTTCTACTTTTTTTATGTTTGAAAATTGTCATACTAAAAGCTAAAAACAAAAAAACAGAAAACTGGTAAGGCTATAAGGCTGGTCTCCTACCAACAGAACTACAGGATTAGTTACTGCAACCCAGCCAGTAGTACTGGAGCCCTCTGGCTGAGGCCTCCTCTCCTTCCCTTTAGCTCCCCACGGGGATGGGAGGGCAGATTCCCACCTTGTGATAAGAAAAGACACTGGATTATTTCTGCACACTGACCCTACCCTCCAGTCAGGCTCTGAAGCAGCCTGTCCTAGGGAAGCCCCTGGGGCTGAGGTAAGCAGTACAGCTCTGTCAGAAAAAGTATGGCAAAAGGGTGTATGGCACATCCTTTCAATGCCATAGTGGGGTGAAGGGCACATGAGGAATATCTAGTGGATAGTATTTGGTTCAACTCATAATTTACTATTGATTTCAAATCTCAGATTTAACAAAGGTACCTACTGTTGATTTTGTCCACTAGAGATACAGATAATTTCTATCTACTAAAAATGATAATGCCTAAAGTTACATTATGGGCCTGTTGGCCATTAATCCATTTTGGATCTAACCCAGCAATCTTCTACTAGCATTTCTTATAAATGCCTGGCTTCTTAAACACTATTTGAGCCAGTTCTAACATCTTACTAGTTCCCTCATTAATTAATGACTGGAATAAACTCTTTGACATACATTCATTTTGTATTGGTATTAAAATGACATTTTTTAACCTTTTGAAAATTATACTTCATCATCTCCCTGGAACTTACCTCCTGTAAGTCAGCTGTTCCTATGTTCTGTTGACATAGGAACTCTGGAGGTAGTCATTTCCACTTTGGATAGTTCCAATCATAAAGACAAAATTTAAAAAGCTAAAAATGATTTATTTAATTTAGCTAGAGTCTGTCTCTATTGAGCTCTCTCCCTCTACTAATGCAGTGAAACAGCATTCAGACAAACCTGTGTTCAGTTTATTAGCTGCATGACCTTGGGAAAGGTATTTGATCTCCCCAAGGTCCTCCCCTTCCTATCTTCCAGTTGTGAGGACTAAATGAGATAGTCCATGTAAAGCACTTAGCACAGTGCCTGGTATACCATAGGTTAATTTATCTTCTTCTCAATCATTTTCTCATTCATTCCTTTATTCAACAAACATTTGTTGAGGCACTGGTGGTAAATGCTGGAGATGCAAATATGCATAACAAATAGCTCCTGTTCTTAGGATGCATGCTAATTAGGAGGAGAAAAAGAAACGTTCATAAAGAAATTCTAATACAGCATGATAAGTACAACAATAGAATCATGTACAATGCACAGAGGAGAAAGTGATTAGCTCTGAGGCAGAAGCAGAGGTGGTTACCAAAGTAGGCTTCCCAGAGAAGGTGATGCCCATGATGTGTTTTGAACATAAATAGGAGTTTCCCCAGCACTCAAAGAGGGAGAAAACATTACAAAGACTTGAAAAACAAAATAGCATGCTACGCCTTCATGGAATATAAAGAGCAAATGAAGAGCCAAGAGACAAATGCTGGAGCGATAGTAATGGGAGATGACATTGATAAGCAAAGGAGGTTTGACGTTCTACTTAAAAAATGATGGCGAGTTTTTGAAAGGTTTTAGGCAGGGATGTGATATTATCATACGTGTATCTTAGAAAGGTTATGGTGACATGTTCTATGCGGAATGAAGCAAGACCAAGGCTGAAAGATATCTTTGACTGTTCTCATGGTGAAACAGAGTATGGTAAATTTACTATTATAATAGTGAAACAGAGGTGAAACCTGGAAACAGAATGAATGAAGAGGAAAAGTGTTTAAGAAGTAGAATCATCCATCCAGACTTGGCAAATGAGCAAGGAATGGCAGCTAACAGGTGCAGAGTAGGCTCATAAGCCAAGATCAGCTCATTCATAGGCTGGCCAGTGACCAAAGAAGTAGCTGACTATACAAAATTAGGTCCAATAGTATTGATAGTAACACTAGGACAGACTATTTTTAAGAAAAAGAAATCACACATTTAAACTTTAAAGAGTTTATTTGAGCATTCAATGATTCATAAATTGGGGCAACACTGGATCACAAGGGGCTAGCATTCCGCCAGAAAGGGCAAAAGAGGAAACTTTTATAAAGCATTTGCAGAACCAAGACAAAGAAAGCAATTTTGATTGGCTAGAAGTTAGGTGGTGGTTTCTGATTAGTATAGTTTCTAGTTTCAATTTACTGTTTCCATTGTGCTTTCATTTGTTCATGTAGGAATTTAAAGTGCCAGAGCCACCCCAATCTAATGGACACCTAATTAGATTTTTTTTAACAAGTCAGACACTTTCCTTTCTGAATTTGAATAGTGAAATGCAAAGATAATCTAGTTAATTGGAAAAAGAAAGAGAAAGGAGAATGACATGTAAAAAGAAGCACAGACGCTATTGAAAAGAGATCAATGCCAGAGGCTACAACAGCTATGACCACTAGAGAGCTGGACACCGTACAGCAAAGCTGCTGTTAAAGCCTTACAGTCATTGGCATCTGGCACATAAATTCATCTAAATCCATCTAGGTTCCTTCCAAAATGTGTAGCATTTTGTAACTGGTCAGATGTTAGGGAAAGAAATTCAACTGCATGAATATTGCAATACAGGTCTCACCTCCTCCAAGTCTTTCCTCCAACTCTTCACTGACCACAGTTTGCTCTCTCTCCCCACCCTGATTTTCTCCACTGTGTAAACTCCAGGCTGATCTTGCTTCATGCCCCCAGGATCCAAAGTCAGAAGCACTTACCTCATTCCTAATTCTTAACTCCACTTGCCTGTTTGGAACGCAGCTCCCCTCCTGCTCCTCCCATCCAAACCCCAGGCTGCTCTGACCTTCAGCAGGTCAAAAGGAAAGAAAGGTTGCAACATGAGACAGAAACCTCTAGATTTACACTTGGTCACAGAGAAAGCAAGAAGAAGGAGAACCATATTGCTTGCTGAAAAGAACAACCCTACATTCAATCCTTCATTCAGGAATAGTGTTTTACCAGGCCCCTGACCCAGAATTTTCGAAACTAGCATTTATAAACAGATGAAGTATCTGCAGAAACCCGGGTATGCACACATTCTACTAATGGTCACATATATCCCAAAGGTTGAAGAATACGAGAACTTAAGCTCCATGAGGACCAAGATTTGTCTTTTTCATCACCGATCCTCAGTGCCTACAATAATGTCTGGCAGGTACCAGGAAGCCAGTAAATATTTATGGAGTGAACAAATATACATTTGTTCACAGCAAGTCTGCAGAGAAATCTCTGATGATATGCTAGCATTCTCGGCCTTAAGCCCACCATGATTAATAATTCAATGACAACATAAATGGATTTCTGAAAAAAATAAAAAATATAAAAATGGAGCAGGGAAAAATTTTTAATGCATTGGTGAATCCACTCAAAATTTAAAATATCTGAAGAGGCCAGAGCAATAATCAATATGATGAGAGATTATAACAGAGTTGTCATACCAATTGAGAGATATGATTTAGCAACAGTGCTCTTGGAAAAGAATCATGGGTCTTAGCTGACCATAAACTCAGAAGGAATTTGAGGTATGAAGAAGTTGTCAAGAAAGTGGCTGTGCTCTGAGGTAAGGAATCCAGAAATGAGAGAAGTGATGGCCCAATACAAGGCATGATGCTCAGACCCCTTCTAGAGTGATTTGCTTGGTACTTGAAATATGCTCAAAGAAGGGAAATCAAGGAAAGAAAAGGATGGAGACCATATTATATGAGAAAGAGTTGAAAAAACTGGAGGTGTTCAGCCCAGGGAAACCCCAGAGGATATATTAGTTTACTCAGACTAGATGTCTTAAAACAACTGAAATGTATGCTCTCCCCCCTCTGGAGGTCAAAAATCCAAAATCAAGGTGTTCACAGGGCCATGATCCCTCCTTGTCCTTTCCTGCTTCTGGTAGCCCCCAGCATTCCATAGCTTCTGGCAGCATCACTCCAGTCTCTGCCTCCATCTTCACATGGTGTTGTCCCATTGTGTATCTTCTGATAAGGATACCAGTCATACTTGATTAAAGGCCCATCCTATGCCAGTGTGGCTTCATTTTAACTAAGTGTATCTGCAAAGACCCTATTTCCAAGTGAGGTCATATTCTGAGGTACTGGGGATTAGGACTTCGACATACCTTTTTGGATAACACAATTCAACCCATACAAGAGGGCAAGAGAACCGTCTTCATGTATCTTAAGAACTGCCTTGTAAAAGATTTGATTTGTGTGGCCCAAAGGGCAGAGCTAAGAAGCAGGAATGCAAACTGTAGCTACTCAGGAAAAGCACTTTCTAAGAGTGAAAGCTGCCTCCCTGTGGCTCCTGACTCTGAAGCTGCGCAGGAAGAGGCAAGTCAACCTGCAGGGGTGGCATTGGGGGGCAGTCTTTCCCAGGAAGGGGATGGGGCTGCATGGCCTCATCTCACTCTGTTACTTGATTCTCTGGCACTCTGGCACGAGGGAACTATTTTTAACTAAGCAGAGATTTAAGTGGCTGTTTCCAAGAACCAGTATAAGTAGATGAGCTTCACGATAATGCAGGCTGCTTATGAGAAATGGAGCATGAATTGCAGACCCAAGAAACGAATATAATTCAGCCTCTATTTTAATTTTTAATTGGAAAAAAAAAAAGCCCATCCCAGCCAGGAAGAACAGGGGAAGAGTGTACTTTGCACAGCACTATAGAAAGCATTTGTTAGCTCTGCTGAGACAAATGGCATAGTCTTGTTGCTTCTGCCATCCCCACAATTGGGATAGGAAAGATTTCTACAGAGACTGCCACTGCTGCCCGTCTCCATGGATAATGAAGGTCACAGTTTATGGGCGCAAACTATTCTGCTCCAGACAGAGCCTCATTGGTATGCAGGCATGAAAACCCAGCAGCCAGCCCCATACACTGATCAGATTTGGGAATTCAGTCATAATGTATAACTTCTCTCACTCCCTCCCATTTTCTCCAGACGTTTTGCATTTAAATGGAGCAAGAGAACAATAGGAAGGAGTCAGGGAAAGAGAATTCGCATTTACTAGGCACCTACTGTGTGCCAGGCATTTGTTTCATTGAATTATGCAGGCTTTGATTCCATGTAAAATGGGGTCAGCATGTGTGCATGTGCGTGTGTGTATGTGTGGGTACACACGCTGACATATGTGTGACCTAGATGGAAAGTGAAGGGAAAGGAAAGAGGTGGAGAGTGCTTACAAGATGGAAAGAGGAGTAAGGGTGGAGGTCCAGGAGCAGCCTTGTGAGACAATGAATTAGGCTGTTTCTCTGATGGCCAGGCAGGGAACTTCCTGCCTCCAGCAAGGGTATCCAACCTGGACAGGACCCAAGGGTCAGGTCCACCCAGAGTCACAGGGATGCCTGAAATCAAGGCCTGAGATAAAAGAAAGCTGAAGAATTTGAGAAAATATCAGGTTCCATCAGTCCTGGAAGGTCTTCCAAGGCAGCCAGACCTCAGCTGGACATTTAGGTGTCTCTGTTCAGGATCTTGCTGCATCCAGAGCCCGAACTTACCCATTTTACATTTACTGATTTGCTTGATTTACTCTGGAACCTCAGTAAAACTCTCCCCTTTCTGGCTCTAGCCCAGTGGTTCTGAGTCACTCAGGTATAAATGGATCACTGGGGAGACTGTTTACAGAGCAGATCACCAAATCCCACCAGCAGAAAGAGATGGGTTCAGGGGGTTAAGAATGAAGCTTGACGATCTGAACTTTTAACAAGCACCTCAGGTAAACAGAGGACCATGCTTTCAGAAATACTACTTCAGGTCATTTACGGCTTTGTTCGAAGAAAAAGAGGATGTATCCGCCCCTGTGCTAAAAAGGAGAAGATAGAAAACTGTCCTTAATGGCCAAGTGTGCTAAAGCAACAACATTCTGGGAAGTTCAGCAACTATTAGATTAGACAACCCCTTTGGACTCTCCGTTTCCCTGTGCTGAAATTTTAGAGACACTCTTTTTTGTACCTAAAAATCTTACCATTGCTTCTCTCTTCCTTAGGGTAAAGGGATGTCCAGCTCTAAGGTGTCAACTATTAACACCTTAGCATGAATTAGACCATACTCAACCAAATCCTTTCCCAAAAAAAGGACACACACAAGAGAAACTAGCTTTTGTGGAATGCTCCTAGATATGTCCGGCACTGCAGTCAGTACTCCGCAGAGGAGAAGACTGAACAAGACTTGGTTGATGCCCACACCAAGCCAGTGAGATGGCATTTTCTGCATTTGGCAGATGAGAAAATGAGGGTCATAGAGATTTAGTAAATTGTCCAAAGTCACTTAGCAGATAGCAATAGCCCTAGATAGAATTCAAAGTCTGTTGGCCTCTGAAAATCATCCTAGCCTACTAGACCACTAGAAGAAGAAAGGGGACCCTACTGGGAGGGGCAGATCTGGGTGGGCTTCCAATAGAGAGTGGGAGAGGGTGGCCAGAACAGGACATAGGCCAGGAGGTAGAAGATTGTAGGCACAGATGTAGGGGGGTCCAAAGACAACTTGTACTTTTGATTTGGTTCTCAAAATAAAGTGTTCATCAGTCTAAATAAGTATTGGCCTTTATCAAGAAAGAAAACATCTCTTTCTCTGGAGGGTTGGCCGTTTGACCAACAGAGGAAGATCTGGGAGGTAAACAGCTGATCACAACTGGGATTAATGACATGGATTGAGTCAAGGCTTGCTATGCCCGGCCATCAGGTCTTAGGCATGAAATGAGCCTCATCAGAATGGACAAAGGGTTGCACAGGGACTGAGCAAGAGGGATTTAACAAAATCTAGTTGGATCAAAGGAGATGCACAGGTGAACCACTGGATGCTATAATGATGGAGACTATTGGGAGAACGTAGTAGAAACCAGGGATAGCCACTGGAGCATCAGGAAACAGGACCTGAGCTCTCCTGGCAGCATGCCTCTGCTGGCTGCAGGCCATCTCTGCTGGATGTCCTGCCATTTCCATAGACTCTGCCTAGCTCAAACTGAGTTCACCAACCTGTCTGCAAAACCAGATTCTACTTCTGACTTCACTAATATTATCAGAAGCACCAACATTCTGGGAGGTTCGACAGCTATTAGACAACCTCTTTGGACTCTCCCTTTCCCTGATATCTGGTTACTTGCCAAATCCTACCAATGGACTCTCCATAACGTTCCCCACCTCTTTGCTCTTACTGCCCTGTCTGTACCTAGGCTGGGGCCCAATGCACATATCTCTCAACCGTAGCTTGCCATTCAAAGGCTTCTAGGGCCAGCCTCATCCTACCTCATAAACCAACCTTCCACTATCCCACTGTTCACTCAAATGAGCAACCCATTCTTGTCAAAGTGGCCTACTTTAAACCAGTCTGCATTCCTTTGCTCATGCCATTTCTTCCATCCGGATTTCTATTTTCCCTGTGTATTCATTCACCACTCCCACCCCATCCATGCATTCAACAGATGTGAAGAGTGCCTGCTATATGCTATGCACTCCTCTAGGTGCCAGGAACCCAGTGATGTTCAAGACAAAGTCTTTCTGCTCTGGGAACTCACATTCTCCTGGAGAAGATAGAAAATAAAGCGGGGGAAAGGGATAAATAATGGCACAGTGTGTATGTGTGTGTGTTTGTCTGTGTCTCTGTGTGTCTGTGTGTGTGTGCATACACATGTGTGTGCTTGACTGTGTTTTAGGCAGAGTAGAGTGGTCATGAAAGGCTTCTTTGAGGAGGGGTTCAGATCAGAGACATGAATGAAATGAGAACTAGTTATATGAAAATTGGTGTAAGAGCTTCAAAGTCCTCTCCTCCAACAGAGGGCAACATAAGCCCTATATAAGCCACCCTAACCCCTGAATTCCAGAACTTACTGCCTATGAAATTCACACATCTCTGAGCATATCCTGCCTTGAGTTGCTTCTTACCTTTTCTTGCCTGACTAGATGATAAGTTCTTTGAGGGTATCTAACTTCATAAAAATCACAGATTACTGGGGCATTGTGGCATGCAACACCTCATGAAGGTAGAATAAGGGAGAAATCATTTCCCTGTGCTTCTGTGAGACTACAAGAAAAAATTTATTCCTTGTGATTTAAGGAAGACCGTCTTGCAGGTGTCATTCACTCCATGTTGGACGTATTCCTAGCTGGAAGCTAGGAAGGTAACTGAGGTCATTTCTCTGATTTGAATCCACAAGCAGATAAATAAACCCCTCATGACTCACACACACACACACACAAAAAATGCCACCACAGCTCTAAGATAGAACATCCACTGCCAAACTATCTTGAAATCATTGAGCTGAAGTCACAGAGCAAACGCCATTCTGAGGGTGCTTCTGCCCTTAGGAGAAGGAGTGCAGGATAAATCAGCAACATTCTCATGATGAGGAGCAGCTAAGGACTAATGAAAAGGGAACTGAAATACATGTAGACTTTATTGAATCAAATATTGGTTTCTAAATATTTTTAAAGTATACAGCGTTAATATTTAAAAGTGTGTATTCTTTTATAATACTTTAATGCATTTAACTGATTTAATAAACACTTATTTTTTGCCAAACAGCCAACACATATTAGCTGTGCACCAGCACATCCAAGCACAGTGGGGGTGCAGTGGTGACCTAACAGCTGTGTTCTTGTCCCCAAGGACCTTACAGTCTAGCAGAGAGGGCAGATGCTAAATAAATTCATGTCAACAATTCGGTGGTTACAAGTGAGCAAAATGCTGCAATGGGAGGCTACTGGAGTGTATGGGGCAGGGGAAGAGGTGGGCAGGGGTCAGAGTAAGTTCCCCAAGGAAGTAATATTACATCTGAGACAAAAGTTGACTAGGGCTAATGTGGTGATTCACATCTGTAATTCCAGCACCTGGGGAGGCTGAGGCAGGAGGATCAAAGAGTTTGAGACCAGCCTGGGCAAGACAGTGAGACTCCATGTCTACAAAAAAATTTAAAAACATAACCGGGTGTATTGGCACCTGTGGTCCCAACTACTCAGGAGACTGAGGCAGGAGGATCCCTTGATCCAAGAAGGTCGAGGCTGCAGTGAGCTATGATGGCACCACTGCACTCCATCCTGGGTGACAGAGAGAGACCCTGTCTCAAAAAAACAAAAAAACAAAAAAACAAAAAAAAAAAAAACAGAAAAAAGAAAATAAAATAAGAGAAAAAACTTGACTAGTAGTTAGTGAAGGAAGGTAACACAAAAGAATGTTCCAGGCAGAGGAAACTGTGCACACAAGTTCAGTAGTGGAAAGGAGCACGGCACTCGAAACAAGGGCAAGTTCAACAGTGCTGGAGTGAAAGAGGCACAGGATGAGGCTGGGGGCGGTGGAGCAGCACGAGGCAAAACCAGGCACGTTGTAGGCAAGTCAGGGGTTGTGGCTTACCCCAGGGGCTGTAAAAAGCCATCTCACATTTGAGTTTTGGGGAAGCATACCAGCCTCCATAAAACCAGAATCATATAGGTCCTCTCTTTGGGGGAAAAAAAATATATATATATATATAATATGAGAAATGAATCACCTTTTAAGAAGCAAATCAGCTTTAATTAAAGAGAAATGGAAGAAAACCCCTTGGACCTAAAAGTGCTTTTGTTTATTCAGGCATTATGCTGTAAAATGCTTTTCTTGCCTAATAAGAGAAGCTGGAGGATAAAAATTGTTTACAATCTAGGTAGTTAAAGAATCTATATGCTTGCAAGTCAGACTGAGATAAGATCTCAGTAAAACTAAACAAGATTATGCTCTTCTTAAGTGACAAATTTCTCAGTTGCCACTTCATAGAAAGAGATAAGGGCTGTCTTTCTGTCAAATTGCTTTGACAGGCTTGTTTTTTACCCATCTGAAATGTAAACCTTTAGTGTTCTTATACGAACATCAAGAATTGTGAAACATGTTTTAGATAATCACGGGAAGTCATAAAACATAACTGGTGTAGGAGGTTGTAATAGTTGAAAATGTGTAATTATTATTAGTAACCAGATATAACTGAATGTAAAATGGATTAAATTTTTCTTCTTCTTTTCCTTGTCTGAGCCCCATTATTGACTAACAATATAAATCCACAGTTTACAGTTTCAGGCATTTGAAACAGTAGCAATCTTTCCTTGGGAGCTGTTAAAATTAAAATGGGAGCTTTGCTCATACTTCACTCCCTCTGGTTAGCCTGTCCGCAGCTGGTCCAGCCACTCCTCCCCAAACTAATCCACTTCACTTTTCACACCCCTTAGCTTGTGCCGTTGCCCCTGCCTGGAATTCCCTTCCAAGTTCCAGCTCCAGAGCCTGGTGTTTCATACCACATGACTAGGAAGACTCTGCAACTTACTGGCAAGAAACCCGTATTGTAAATTCAAGTCTTTGGAGTGACGAGTAAACCTCTTGAAAGCCGCAACTCTAAATCCAATTTGCAACCATTTGCTGATTTCATTCTTTATGTGGGAAAAATGCCCAAGGGAGGAACATGCAGACTAAAAATGTATAGTCAAATGACATACCTGTAAATCAAAACGACATTGACCGACCCCTCTTCAAAAAGCATGGGCTTTTGTGCTGCGCCCTAGTGGCTAAGGTGAAAGAGTCGGTGAACCACCCACACCCTCCCTCTCCCACAATCCCACCACCGTCAGAGGCACACACTGTGGATGGCCCAGTGGCCCGGGTTACGGAAACATTTGTGGCCAGAGTGAGGCTGCCTGCCTCACCTGGGAACTGAACCTGTTCACCTTGGCCTCAACTAATGCCAAGCCAAATGGCAACAGACGATTTGGGAATGGAATGATCTTGGATATGCCCCATGGTCAATTTGGTGATATTATTAACACAAACCCCCAGATCACTTAAGATAATATTAAGATATGTTGGCACCTCTTCAAAGTGTTTCTCTCTGAGAAGTGGAAAGGCAGCAGGACAAACTCTTCAGAAAGCAGAGGTTAAACAATCCTCCCCGTGCTGCAGCTGACAGAATGAGGTCAAAGGGAGGGAGCTCCAGGTGACATCTGAGGATGCAGTCCACTTGGGCATTGTACCCAAAGCTGTATCCACAAACTGCCAATCAAAAGGCACTTTGGAAATCTGGTATGTTTGATCTGGTTGGATAACCACATCAGGTCATGCAAGCAAAGAACTTCCAAGTTTAATGCTCCACGAGTCCACATGGATCCTATTAGCTCAGAGCTTATCCTACAGAGACATCCCCCCGGACTCCAACAGTTAGAAATTGCTGCCTTTGTCATTCCAAACCACCACTGTGCGGGCAGCTGCTCCTCTCAGACTGTCCTAATTAGCAGCATGGTGCTCATTAACAGCTGCTGCGTGTTCAAATGTTCTCTCCCGCATGGAGCCGGGCCTGCAAAGCCTCCCAAAATACATCCTCCTGCTAAAGTGGTGTGTGCCATGGCAGCAGATGTTTGCTGATGATGGGCCTGGCAATTTGCTTTTCCAGGATCTAAGATCCTGATTCCTTCCAGAGCCAGTCAGGGAGGGGCAAAGCACCCAGAGGCAAAGCCACCGTCATACAGACTCAAGGAGCTTAGCTGGGCATCTGGAATGTACTAGGCAAGAAACTAATGTTAGCTATCAACAGGGCCGATATTCAGCTAGTTTGCACCCAGACTGACATAGTAGTTGTCAAAATGGCTGTCCTCCTGGATGGTAAATAGCTGCTGTCTCTAGCCCCTGCCCACCCAATGTCCACCACCACCACTGATATCACCATCACTATGGTGGTGTGAGGGCCTCTTTCTTGGGACCCCAGAACCTCTCACAAGCCAGCAGCCACTCTGATTGATCAGTGCCATAGACACGAGTCATTAAATTCAATATCATGCCTGGCTATCACTATTATCGTCCTCATCATCATTATTTAGGGACTGATATTCTCACAAACATTTCTACAGAAACTCCACCCCAGCCCTCCAGGTTCTCCCCTACTTCTCTGATTTCTCCTTATTCTCTACAGCAGGTTTTTATCCTCTGCCCATCTTTTGAATGATTATATTGCCTGAGTCATCTCATCCACAGCCAAGACTTCCCCTGCATTGCTTGGGGATTTGCCAATCCCATTGCTGGGGATTTCTTGGCCTAGCTGGGTTGGAACTATGCTTCCAATGATTCCCTTCACTGCACAGTTTTGTGTTAGCATGGACCACGAGAGGCATTTACAGGAGACTCGAAAGGCAGAAGTGAAGCAGAGACCGTTTTCCTTTCACTCTCAGAGAGCCTCTGCAAGGCAGCAGGTGCTGTTGCTGTCTCTGTCCACCCACCTCACCAGTGTGAGGCAGCGCCAGGTGGGTCGCTTCTCCAGCTCCTGCTGGCTTTCACTCTTCAGCTGTGACAGGAGCACACTAGGCTGTGTGATGGAGGAAACAAGCTCCTCCTGCAATGAAAGCTTAAAGGTGGTGAAAACATCAACACAAGTTCTAGTCCAACCTCAAGAGTCCTGGCTCATCCTTGCAGGTCCCCTTTTGACCTGCTTCCCCACATCATATCCACCTTCCTTTCCTGGCTGCCTGCTCTGTGGACACAAAAGTACCAGCTGTTAATAAACTGTTGTCCCAGTTCCTGCAGTGCATAAGTTCAAATCCCTATAATAAATCTCTGCTTATATCTATATCTGTATGTTTATCTATATGTAGACAGGCAGATGATAGATTAGATAGACAAATGATAGATTAGAGAGGTGATAGATACTTAGATGACAGATAGATACAAGATTAGATAGGTAGATAAATGATAGATAGATAGATAGATAGATAGACAGACAGACAGATATTGCCTCATGGTCTTCTTCTCTGATTGAGCTCTGACTGATGCAAACTTCCACCCAGTCACTTAAGCCCTAAATCTAGTATCATCTCACTTCCTGTCTCTTCATCACTCTCAACGTCTAAGTATCCATCCAACAAGCCATTCAACCTTCCAAACTTGTTTTGTTCTCTGGGTACTTAAATAGTTTTACTTTGTTCTGCCTTATGCTGGGATTTGACAATTGAACTATGTTTTCTAAATGGCAACTGGAATATCATGTTAGGAAAAGCAGAAGGGAATCATGAGTGCTTGTAGCTTAAAGGCTCAACAAAGAACGATGAACAACCTAACGCAGGACAGCTGTCCTTTTCATCCCCTCACAACGGTGCAAACGTTAAACAACCAGACGTGAACCTTTGAAAGGGCATGGTCATCAAAGGGTGTCCACAATTGTAGGTGAGAGTTACTCACTATAGAGCATTTGCTATAACCAGTGACAAGCAGTGAACTCACTGTGGGCTTGGCAGTTCCTTAATTATTAACAATGGCTTTTTAAAAATGTGTCTGTATTTATTTATCATAAAGGCGACAGGAGTTGCTAAGCAAATTCATAACGCAAACAGGAGAAATGTTAGCCTACTTAAGAGCAAGGAGCTTAAGTACTGGCCTTTACGTTCACGTAATAAATATGCTCATTACACATTTTTTCTACCTCTTTAATAATCTCTAACACATCTTCCCTCTTCCCTTTTAGCATTTTTTCTGAGTGCTTGATCATAATGAAGCTACATTTCCTTACCCATGTTTTGTTTTTCCATCCTATCATTCATCATCCATTAATTCACAAAACATTTATTAAGTGCCTGTTGTTTGCCAGGTGCTGGGAATATGACAGCCTATTAGTACAGGATTTGTGTTTGTGGAGTGTCCATTCTGATAGTGGAATATCTTCTATCGAGAAGTAATCAAATAAATAACAACTTCATTTACTAATAGGCACCACAAAATACACACACACACACATATTTGGGTAAGGGATAGTGAGTGTGCATGAGTGATCAAAGTAGGCCTCTTGGTGGAGGTGACACCTAAGCAGAGATATGAACAAAAGGAAGAAACCAGCCATGTGACCATATGGCACAAGAGCTTCCCAGGCAGCCATCAGCAGGAAGGGTCCTGGGTCCTGTCATGCATTTATACTGACTCAAAAAAAGGTGGGAGGGAGTACCGAACATTTCTTTCAGTTTCTGGAATGCTCCCAGCTGTTTTCTGCCTTGGGGCCTGTGCACATCCTATTCTGTTACCTGCATCACTCTGGCCCCTGGGCTCACCTGAATGACTCATTGTTCAGGTCTCAATTCTAAACATTGTTTTTTCAGAGGAGCAGTCCCTGACTATGCAACCTCAAGTGGGTCCTTCTTGTTATTTTCTCTAACAACACCTGCTTTCACCCTCACAAGGCAGTACTGTTTGCATGTGTACTTATTCAACACGTAGAAAGCACTCAGCATCATTGCTGAAGAGAGGAACCACTGAGTGGACCGTAACAGTCATCCACAGAGCATCCAAACCAGGAAAGTTGAGAACTGGGGAAAGGGGTGGGGTGGAATACAAAAGAAAGAAAGTTATTGAGAAAAATAGTGATTTAAGGAAAAATGAAAAAGGAGGAAGGGAAGACTGCTAAGGGGAGCCAAGCAGAGGGACTGGGCTAGGGAGAAAGTGGCAGAGGACTGGCCAGGCAGGACAGTGGACAGCAGGGACACAGAGAGTCTAATACCAAAACAGCAGCTGCACCGCAGGCTCATGCCAGCGAAGGCTTCAGCACTCAGAGGGACAGAGCCACACAAAGCCTGAGATGCAAGGCCTGGCACATCCACCTGCTCACCTGCTACCTACCACCCAATCCTGCCTGGACACTGTTAACAATGGACAGGGTCCCGGCACCAGTTCTGCATCAACCCCACATGCTAGTCTTTTCTTCTGTACTCAGAGCATTCATAGTCCCTTAACAATTCATCATGAGACAGTGGCCAAGCCATCCACCTTCTGTGCACCCCACAATACATTCCAGTTTGCTGAGATCCTTTTGCAGTGTTGCACACAATGGTACGCAGGGCACCAGATGCAGCTGAAGCCCCATGCACTGGCACAACTGCCACATTTGGAATCGTGACAGCATGACCTTCTCAGGGCCTTTGAAATTGGCAAACCCACAGCTGGGAGAAGGCTTGGGATGGCAATGAGTTCCGCCTGCTTTGACAGGGCAGGTTACAGCAGATGCTGTTGTATTTTATTGTGTGGCAAATGGATGTGACATGGGAGGAGAGGAAAATAGAACCTGGGAAAGGGCACGCGAGTCTTTCTGGGCGGCCCCAACAGATGGGGCCATATATAACGAGATAACACAGGTTCCAATCCCAGAGCCAGCTACTCAGGCGTGACTTCCTTCTTAATGGAAAAAGTAGAAATTCTCCTTGAAATGAGAACTACAAGGCAGACATATGTGCCCAAGGAGAGCTTGAGGATTGAATGCCCCCACAGGGCTCTTTGGGGAGCCAGCAGTTTCTACTGAAAATGCCACCGCAGGTGGAGGCGGACTCCTGGTTACCTGCTCAGACTGGATGAGAAACAAACCTGAGAATTCTGTGTGCATTTTCCATAGGCTCAGGGAGACCGCATCTCTGATTGATGTCATTTTGGGCAGCTGTCTCCTTGGAGCTATTATTTCTCCAATTTTCTTTTGCCAGAAAAACAACTAAAGAGCTCCAGTACCCTCACTTCCCTGGAACATTTTTTTTTAGAACGTATCCATAAAATTCTATCTTTAAAAAGGAGTTGCTCAGTTTTCAACATGTGGATAATTGATTTGTTACAACTCACAAAAGAGCATTTGTCATCTTGCAACAACCAAGACCAACGTGCTTCCTCCAGAGATGAGCGTGGAAGCACTTGACTTATTGCTGCCATTAAAGTGAAGTGTTCGGCTGATTATTTGGTATTTCAGAATTCCTTATAAATCACTGCCTTGTTTTGGTGGCTACAATTTTAAGAAGAGATGCTTGATTTAGTGGCAGCAACAGGGAGGAGGGGGATAGAGAGGGAGGGGCTGGCAGGAGGAGCAGCAAAGGCAAGAAACTCAATAAACATACAATTGGAAACATCCGTCTGGTACATTGCCCTCTTCTCCATAACTTGCAGCTCAAGTGATATGCCTACACCTAGGAAATTTTCATTATTGGGCCTTTGTCAGAAAAACTATAAGAAGGGGAAGGGGCCCGGGCTCTTTGCAGTGTGGGATGTGCCACTGCCCTCAGGGTTCTGGTTTCCTGCTAGTTGGGGGTAGAAGAGAGTAGAGCTCCAAAGTGAAGTTCATCCTATAGTAACGCATGGGCAAGCCATGAGATCCGGGCCCATGTTCGCAGAGGAAACAAGCAAGCAGAGGGCTGGCTCCAGCTCGACACAGCTGGATTCTGAGATGCAACAAAGTGGAAAATGACTTCTTAAGCCCCAGTGAGTCCATCAATCAACTGCACTTATTGACAGCTAAAGGGAGGCAGACCAATGCAGCAGGTGCTTGGAGGGATCCAGGAACGGTTAGACTCAATGTCTGCCCTGGGTAAGCTTACAGACTAACAGAGCAGGCCCAAGTGGCATGCAGATTGTCCCCCACAGATTAAAAAGCTATGCAAATTAAGTCCTGGATGTGGTCGTGCATAGGTGGAACTTGGTTCTTCATGTCTCCCCCAGCTGTAAGTTGGTGTCTGAAATGTCTGTCTTGGGGAACGAAGACCCCTCCTCCCACAATGAGAGGCCAGGCTTGAATGTCAAATGCCCCAGGAGAAGGAATGTGTTGGTAGATCCTGCCTGGTGGAATATGTTCAATGCCGAATTTTTAAAGTTGGAGCATATACAGATGCCTAGGTGTCCAGAATGGTGGGAGAACCCAAAACTAGTCCCATAGGGAATATGTAAAGAAAATAGGACACTCAGCCTAGAGAAAAGAAGTGTCATGAGAGCTCGCGTGGACCTGAAAGGCTGTCATGGGAAGGGGGAAACAATTTGTTTCATAATTGCTCTAGAGAGGAGAGTGAGGACTGCTGGTGGGAAGCTGCAGAGAGGCAAGTTTCAGTTCATTCTACGCTAGCAATTAGAGCTACCTGGATGTGGAGGATTGGCACATGGTGAGTGTCCTGCCATGGGAGGAGTTAAAGGACAGTCTAGGTGGCCATGTTAGAGTCACAAATCAGAGAATCCCTGCATTTGGTGGAATGTAAAACTAGATGCAATTCAAGGTCCGTTGCCACTGTAAGATTATATGACACTGTGACCCAAATTCACACTAAAGTATGAATGGTTGGTAGGTTATTTCCAGAAAGTATATTGTACTAAAACCAGAGGAGAATTTATTATAAAAAACAATGGATATGCTAACAAAACCACATGTGCCTCTAACAGGAGAAATGGGCTTTGAAATGGATGATGACTGTGGGCGTCCATTTCAGCACTGAGACTCAGAGTGTTTAAAAGGCTTGCCCCAAAACATATAACCATTCACAGAAAGAGGGACATCTAGTTTATGAACCAGGGCCTATTTGACTTCACTACCCATGCTATTTTCCATAATGTTATAAGTAAGGTGGGACTTATAGGTATTCCTAACCTCCAGGATATTAAGTCGTGGGCTAAGGCCACATATGTGGCTTTGAACACACAGTGATGCCCAAAGAGAGTAGGGGGGGCTGTATGAAAAGACAGTAGTATAGGCTCCCATGTCCCATGCTCCATACACCCTCCACGTGCCTGGCTGAATGTGTACATACACACACGGCCACATATACATGGCTGCATGTGTGCCTATACAGCCATATACATATACTGCTAGCCGTCTGATGAAAAGTTCCAGGGTAAAAGTAGGTTTCACTTCAGCAAGGCTGTTGTCTGTTCCCTGACAGTCTCCCAGGGTAGCATTCACTACTTTAGCAAATTCCCTAGTCTAGGGCCTGGTCCTCATCCTCTTAGGCCTAAAAACAAGATTCTGTCAGTTCCCCAGAGGAAGAGGACTCAGGAAGGCGAATTCACCCAAAGCTCACAAGGGATGGGCATCTAAACCAGTTACCAGTGTATTCATTTGCAGCCAGGGCTCTCAGTGCCAAGACGCCTGGATATGTGAGCCTGAGCATGTCCCTTCCCCCTGGAGACAGCTTTGTACAAAGCCAGCAGGCAGCAGGCAGCAGGCAACCGGGGCGCATGGAGCCAGCTCAGGGTCACTGGGAAGGACTGGGCTTCTTGGGCCAGCATGGCTTGATACTTCATCCCCCAGAAAGACAGCCTGCCAGAGGAGCAGATGGAGGCCTCGCCCTCCACTCTCCCTGCACAAGCCTCCACCTCTGCCCTTGCAGCTCTTGATGAGGGCTCCTGAAGCTGGCCAGCCCTCCTTCTGCCTGACTGTCCCCACCTCTTTCCAGAGGTTGCAGTCTCCATGTCTCACTGCCTCTCTATGGTGGCTCTGCTAAGCTCTACCTGATCCTATCTGACCTACTTTATGGTTGAACTCTAAGAGAAGATTCCATTTCCCTTACCTCCTGATGGTTGGAGTCCTAGCACCATCACTGCCCCTCCCTACACACACTTGGAGACACCCCTCACTTGCAGGAGCAGGCGGAGGCCCTCAGCAGGCAGAGTCAGCCAGGCTGGGGAAAAGGTGCCTCAAGGGTATCATGGTCTGCTTCCTGGTGCTGCGGATACTGCTGAGCAGGCCCATGCTGCAAGATCCCCTAACCCCATCCCACCAGAGAGCATCTCAGGAATTTCAGCTCCCATCGTCAGCCTGAAAGTGAGTTCCTTTGCCCCAGACCTGGGAAGGCATATGCAGCTCTGAGGCTCTTTCTGAGTCCAGTTTCCTGCATCCACAGCCCTGGAGTTTCCTCTTTCAACCCTGTCCCCATAACTAGCTGTCTTCCCTGCTGTGTATCCCAACCTCCCTCCAAACTTGAGCCCAACCCTGAGCTCCTGCAGCTGCTCCCCACAGAGCCCATTCTACTTCCTGGAGCTCCCCATGGCCTCCTGGTACCCCTTTAGAAGGGAACATTCATTCGGTTAATAACAAAACATTAGTAATAGCAAGAGCTTACCATATGCCACCAAGCACCCTGCTGAATGCTTTACATGCATCAGAATCTCATTTAATCCTCCAAACAACCCCAAGAGGTCATCCGCATTTCATGGATGAGGAAACCAAGAAGCCAAGAGTAGAATCCCCAGTGTCACACAGCTAATACGTGCCAGAGCCAGAACTAGCACTCAGATCTGTCTGCCTCCAGAGCCCACGATCATAAGTGCTACCCTATCTTGCCACACCTGGGGCAGCACCCTCCGGCTAGTGACAGTACCAGACCTGCCTCACCAGGGAAGGGAGTAGTGAGAGGCCTTATCCCTTCCATCATTTGTTCAGAAGGGTCAGGAAGAAAAGCAAAAGTAGCCTAGAGGAAAGGAGTAATGGGGGTTGCTATTTAGATAGGATGATCAGAGTTTCACTCTGCCAACTGCCCCCCAACTTTAATCTGAACTCTTACACTCTTCTTAGTTCTATATGTATTGCAAGAGCAGCTTTGATCCTGTTTTAGCCAAGTTGTCACCCCCTAAAGCCTTCCGACATGAAAACTCTGGAGCCATCCTGACTTGATTCTTCCATCATTATCCTGGGATAGGACCACTTACAGGCAAACCTCTTGGTACCAGTATCTGTCCTCCCTAGAACCAAGCTCTGAGGCCAGGACAGCTTTTGGCAAGCTGTGCCTGTGCCCTGGCTAGTTTGCTTTCTCCCATGGGCCCCTAGCTCCCCAGCTCACAAACTTTGGGGCTTTCTGCACCCAGGCTGCCTCTTGCAGTGCCTCCCCATTATGCTTGGAAAAAGCTCCTTCCATCCCATGGTTCATTGACATGCATCCAAAAAGAGGAAAATTGCAATGAGAGAGAGAGAAAAAAAAAACTAGCTACAGTTTTAAGATTTCCTGGCATAATTCAAAGGAAGATTATGCTAAGTATGGGGAAAAAATCTTTTCATCAAAGGAACATCATTAGAATTTTCCACATCATTTAAGCCTCTGTGATGATTTAAACCAGTGGATTTCTTAAAATAATAATAACACTAATAATATGACTACCATTCTAAAAGCACACAAAACATCGTTAAGCAAATGCTTGGGAAGCTGCTCACCATGGCTTTTGATGGGTCTTTTTTCCCTTTCAATACCGATAGGAACTGACGATCACGATTTCCTAAGTAACTACCGTGAAAAGGGAATTGGCCAGAAAACCTTGCCTATGGGACTGTAGCATGCACAGGAGAGAAGTTGAGAGGGGCCACGATTAGACAATTAGGAATGGCAAGACTGTTCAACAAATATATTTTGAGTACCTACTGTATGCCAGGACCTGTGCTGGCATTTATGATACAAATTTCTAAAAAGAAGAAAAAAAAAGACCTGGTCCCTGGCCTCAGACAGCTCCCAGTCCAGTAGGGGTGATAGAATGGTGAGCCAGCCACTATAGCATGGTAAAAGTTCAGGGTACCTTTCATACGCACACAGCCAGCCACTCTAGAGTTCAAACTCCAACTTGTTGGTTCACTTGGGAGAGTCATCGAATCTCTCTGTTCCTCTCTTTCTTCATATAGAAAATAAGGATAGCAGCGATGAGCTGAAATACGTAAAAGGGCCCAGAAAAGTGCCTGTCACGAGCTGTATGTACTGGCCACTCTTGTTATTGTGGGCAGGACACCCAAGCTAGATGGGAAGTTAGCCCAGCGGAGAAGGTGGGGAGTGGAGGGAACGGCATGGGCAAAGCAGAGGCGTCAATGGTAGCTTGTATGTGAGTTGCTCTGTCCCTGGGATGATGGAAGATGAAATTTGGAGAGAAGAGTAGTAGCAGATACAGTAGGGAGGTACAAAGGGGTCGCCCCATAGGGAATCTCTGTCATGCTAAGGAGCTTGAGTGTTTTATTTACATGTTGAAAGCTGGTGAAGGATTTTAAAGAGAGAAGCAACAGAATCAGATCTGCAGCCTAGAAGAGAGCTTACCCTGGGGAAAGGCCGGACGTGGTCTGGGGCTCTCGCTGGCAGAGGCAGACACAAACTTCCTCTCAGGAAACCATAAGGATACAAAAGTAGGATGGATCAAAAGGAGGAATCAAAACATATTTAGGATTTCCAGTTCAAGATGGTGGTTTGAAGACATGTGTTTTTATCTCTGCTCCCTCCTGAAACCCCACTAAAGCAACAGTAAATGATATATATATCCCAAGGACAAAGATTAAAGGTGAAGAGTCAATAGCAATAAACTTTCAGAAACCTAGAAGCAAACCATCACTTGGTGGTTGACAAGCAAGCCCAAAGATTCAACTGGATTCAAGCTGAGTATGGTAAACAAAGCCAAAAACCACAGGATCTTCCCCCACAGAAGTCCCAAAGGGCAATAACGGTCTCAAATGGGAACATAGCTGGAGGTCTATTTATGAGGCAGAGACCCAGCCCCAAGCTGGAGGACTGTCCATCCCCACTGGAGCACCCTGTCTAGCCTCTAGGGCAGTACTGCCCATAGAATTATACTGCAAGCCACATATATAATTCTAAATGTTCTAGTATCCACATTTTTAAAACTAAAAAGAAACAGGTAAAATTAACTTTAATATTATGGTTGAACCCAATATATACAAAATGTCATTTCAACATGTAATCAATATAAGAAATTACTAATGAGATCATTTACATTTTTTCATTTCAAGAAGTATGTATTTTACGATTATAGCACATCTCAAATTTTCATTAAAAATACTTGATCTGTTGTTAGATTTCATAAAATCTACAGTTGAAAAAGTAGATCCAGATACCCAATTTGTTCCAGAATATGTAAAAGTTTTTCTATACTGAATAGATTATATATTTTGAAAAGTAAATTGATTTAATTTTTTTTTTGAGACAGAGTCTCGCCCTGTCACTCAGGCTAGAGTGCAGTGGCACAATCTCAGTTCACTGCAACCTCCACCTCCCAGGTTCAAGCGATTCTTCTGCCTCAGCCTCCCGAGAAGCTGGGACTACAGGTACCCGCCACCATGCCTGGCTAATTTTTGCATTTTTAGAGAGATGGGGTTTCACCATTATTGGCCAGACTGGTCTCAAACTCCTGACCTCGTGATCCACCTGCCTCGGCCTCCCAAAGTGCTGGGATTACAGGCGTGAGCCACCGCGCCTGGCCAAAATTAAAATTTTTAAGTTTAGTTCCTCAGTTGCACTGGCCACATTTCAAGTGTTCAATAGCCCCCATGTGGCTAGTGGCTATTGTACTGGATGGCAGCACAGCAAAATTACCCCACACTGAGGCCTAAGGGTGGTGAATCCCAACCATAAACACACAGACGAGGATCCCCAAACATGTGAGGAATGCCTCTAGCCTGGAGACAGATGAAAGCAGATGGGGAAAAGCAATTTGAGAAAAACAGAGACTATACAGGGAAAAAACATCAAAAAATCTATTGCTATTAACCCTGGGGAAGTATCTAAAGATTTTGAATTTGTTAGATTAGAACAGCATACTATTAAAAAGCAATGTTCAGAAGACAACACACAAAAAGCACTCTTAGAAAGTAACAGAAACCTGTGAGCAGAAATGAAAGATTCAATACAAAAGCTGGAAGATAAAATTAAATAGATGACCCAGAAAGCACAGCAAAAAGATAAGGAGATGGAAAATGAGGGAGAGAAAAGATTTAAAAAACTAAAAGATCAACTCAGACAACCCAGTTGCTGAAAAATAGGAATTCTAGACGTAGAAAGGATAAAATGGTAGAGAGAGAAACACTAAAAATAAGTTCAAGAAAATATTCTGGAGGTGAAGGACATGGATTTCTAGAGTGAAAAGGCCCATTGAGTACCCAGCACAGTGGATGAAAATAGCCACTCATATGGTTTGGATGTTTGTTCCCTCCAAATCCTTTGTTGAAATGTGATTCCCAGAGTTGGAGGTAGGGCCTGGTGGGAAATGATTGGATCACAGGGGTGGATCCTTCATGAATGGTTTAGCACACCATCCCCTTGGTGATGAGTTTTCGCTCAGTCCATGTGACATCTGGTTGTTTAAGGGAGATTGGGACCTCCCCCTTCTGTCTCTCTCTCTTTCTCTTTTTAATTATTTTTTCTTAGTCTATTGTGTGTTGCTAACCCCTTCTCTCTTTCTTGCTTTCGCACTCATCACATAACATACCTACTCCTACTTCATCTCCACCATGAGTAAAAGCTCCCCGAGGCCTCACCAGAAGCTAAGCAGATGCCAGTGCCGTGCTTCCTGTACAGCCTGTAGAACCATGAGCCAATTAAACCTATTTCCTTTATAAATTACCCAGTCTCAGGTACTCCTTTATTGTGGCACAAAAACAGACTAATACTGTCGGTCACTCTAAAGCATATATAGAAGGGAAATTTCAGAACCCTGGGGGCAAATAAAATTCCCTAGGAGCTCACAAAGAGAGTAGAGGGAAAAGATTACAAACAATGGCCCAAGCACTTAAAACCCAGCTAATGAACCCTCCAGGGGTGCAGATAAACAGCTAGTAGCATAGCTGGGACATAGGTGTCCTTCAGAAAGATGCCTCTTGGCAGGTAGTAATGTCACCTTCCTCAATACCTTCCTGGTAGGTTGAGGAAATGGAAGAGCGCAGAGAGGGATGTTAGCTCACCAAAATGTAAGTCCTTCATCAGACCCCTGGGCATTTATAACCCTTTCACATGAAATACAAAAAATTCTCAGGCCCACGATCATACAAAGTAGTTGTGATTTTAGTATTCATTGACTGAGAAAACACAATTCCAAAATACATCCCTGAAGCAACTACTAGTCTTAAGTATTTTCTTGTTCAAAAGAGCATCTATATATATTTGAAATATAAGTGAATACATAATTTCAAAATGTACTCGTTTATAGGCAATGCTTGGTGAGTGTGCAGATCCATGGAACTCTTTGCAATAAATCCTCATTTCCCAACTATCAGGGTCCAAGGTCCACTGCTGGAAAAGATTGATCCAAACTATGAGGTATAGGATACTCTGCAATAGCAGAGAAATACTGCTACCCCTCATGAGGTCAAACTATTAATAGATATTACCAAGATCATCACAGAATGGAAATCTTTCAGGAGGAAGAAGGAGAAGGCCCCAAGATTCTATGGGAAGATCCAGGTCTTTGTCTTCATCTCCTCCTGCATAGAGTTTGCCATCCATCCCTGCAGGCACCAAAGGCATCTAAGTGTGTGGTATCAGAGCTCTCTCCCCAGTCTCCTAACAATTATCCTTGTCCCTCCACCCCTGACCCACTCCAGTGAGCAATCCAATATGTGCCAGGCTAGGTGCTGCATACTTTAGTATATGCCATCTCTTATTGTTTAATCTTTACAACAACCTCGTGGAGTGGATATTAATATCCTCATTTTAAATAAGGAAACTGAGGATCAGAGAAGTAAACTGCTTTGCCCAAGGTCACTTAGCCAATAAATAATGGAGTTAGGATCCAAATCCAGATCCTGTATGGTATAAATTTTCTTTTCACCCTAACACATTGCCTTTTCTCCTTCTGAAATATAGAATTGCTGTTGAGAGATGGGATAGAGGTAGGGGGTGGGTGGTAATCATCCTGTAAGCTGGTTCCAGGCAGAAGGAACTCCTCCTAATGGTATTTCCATAATTAGAATGAATTTTTTCTGATAGTTATAATTTAGGCAATTGCAGTGACATTCAGCTGAAACCTGGCATGCAAGATGTTCATTTCTCTTAAAAGTTCACTTTTAATTGGCCCCAGTTCTTTCCAAGTCTGGAAGAAGTGCAGAATGTATTCTTCTGATGTTTCCCATGTTGAAGTTTATTTGACACCAGCACTCAATCCCTGGAGTTTATCCTGAAGTCTCTGGTAAGAGACAGGGCAGGGAGGACTACATAAGAAAGAAAGAGAAAGGGAGAAAGAAAGAGAGAGAGAGGCCTTGTCAGAGATGGGAACTGCTCCTAGAGAGAACATTATTCCCAAAGGGACTCTACAAGTGCAAGCACATTCTATATGCCATATGAAGTAGAAAATGCCTGAAGATGAGACTTTGCTCCCTCATTCTGTACAGATCTCCAGGAATACATGGGCTACAATCACGGTGCTCCACTTAGTCAGTCTGGCCAGTCTTAGCTGGATCTTCCACTTGAATAGAATCCTCAGGAGAAGCTGAACTATGTCTGGTCAAGTGAGAGGACAATTAAAGCAATGCTCTTCTAGAATTCCTGTTTTGTTTGTTTCTTTGTTTGTTTTGTTGTGTGTGTGTGTTTTTTTAATTATACTTTGAGTTCTCAGATACATGTGCAGAACGTGCAGGTTTGTTACATAGGTATACATGTGCCATGGTGGATTGCTGCACCCATCAACCTGTCATCTACATTAGGTATTTCTCCTAATGCTATCCCTCTCCTAGCCCCTCACCCCCTGACAGGCCCTGGTGTGTGATGTTCCCCTCCCTGTGTCCATGTGTTTTCACTGTTCAACTCCCACTTATGAATGAGAACATGCGGTGTTTGGTTTTCTGTTCCTTTGTTAGTTTGCTGAGAATGATGGTTTCCAGCTTCATCCATGTTCCTGCAAAGGACATGAACTAATCCTTTTTTATGGTTGCATAGTATTCTGTGGTGTATATGTGCCACTTTTTCTTTATCTAGTCTATCTTGATGGGCATTTGGGTTGGTTCCAAGTCTTTGCTATTGTAAATAGTACTGCAATAAACATACTTTTTTTTGGTTTCTTTGTTTGTTTAAGGCAAGGTCTTTCTCTGTCACCCAGGAGAGAATGCAGTGGCACAACCATGGCTCATTGCAGTCTTGACGCCCCAGGGCTCAACTGATCCTCCCACCTCATTTTTTTTCTTTTTCTTTTTGTTTTTTGTAGAGACAAGGTCTCCCTATGTTACCCAAGCTGGTTTCAAATTCCTGGGCTCAGGCAATCCTCCCACCTCAGCCTCCCAAAATGCTGGGATTACAGGTGTGAGCCACCATACCCAGCCAGCCTCTAGAATTCTTAATGCACTTCTGAGCCTTAGGAATAGCCCAAATCCCGAGGAGTCCTGGAATTTGCATTAAATAAAGAGAGAAAAACCAGGGAACCAGAGTAGTATGGTAGAGAGAACAAAGGGTGAAGTGGAGCCAGAAGATGTAGATTTAAGTTCCACTGCTGCTCTGCCATTTGCTAGCTATGTAACTTCCATACATCTCCATTTCCTGGGACAAATGATTGAGTTAATAATCCCAAGATTATCATGAGTACTAAATGTGGCATTATATGTAGACTAGATCAAACTACTATTTCTGGTACATAGCAAACTAGGTATTCTGACAAACCCTCCAACTACCCTAAAGTATAGAAATAATTGAGTTAAGAAAAAAGTAAACAATTTTCAGAGGCCAAAAACTAAGTAAAGACAGAAAGCCTAGAGAGAATGTTGAAATCAACTTTCCTTTGTGGGCATTTGCCAAACCCAGGTGACCATGAGCTTCAGTATTCATGACCTAGCAGTTTATAGGAAACAAGAGACATAGACTATGGCCCATCTAAACTGGAGAGTCTAATAGGAGAACCACCACCTGTGCATAAAGCTAGGAACTCAAAGTGCTATATTCTCAATGTAAGGCTGAAGTTGAAATAACAGCCCTCCCTCTCACAAGAGGTAACAGCAAAGAAAGTTGACTACCTCAGAACCTGGCTGCTAGGTGGACAGAACAAAAATATCTGAGAATTGCAACTACAAACTCAGGCCATAATGGGGATTTGAAGCTCAAATTGATATTACCCAGATTGTCCATAAAACCTCAAGCTTGAAACAGTTCCAGTTTAATAGTGCCCCAGGAGGCTACTGGAAACAAACACAAATTCTTTCTAGAGAAGCTCATTTCCAACCCAGGCCTCAAATAATTCCTATAAAGTTAAAAAAGATGTGTGTTTATACTCAAAAAAGCCTAACACACAAGGAAACATGATACCGTGAGCAAAAGCCAGCAGAAACAGCACCAGCCTCATCACACCCATAAAGACTTCAGATATTAGAATTATCTGACGTAAAATATAAAATGTTTGATATGTTTAGAAATAAAAATGAGAAATCAATAGTGAACTATCAACATGACCAAACAGATTTGAAAAAAGAACCAAAGATATCATCTACAAACAAAAAATGTAATAATTGAAATCAAAAGTCAATGAATGGAGGTAACATTATTAGATATACCTAAAGAGAGAGATTTTGTCAACTCTAAGGCAAATTTTTAAAAATACCCAAAAATGCAATATAGAATTTTAAAAATTGTTTGAAAATATGAAAGAGGTCAAGAGACATTGAGGCTAAAGTGAGAAGGTCTAACTTACATCTAACCAAAGTTTCAAAAGAAGAAGAGAGAGATGTAGAGGAGAAATATTATTCGAGGAATGAATGGCTGAGATTTTTCTGAGACTAAAAAGACATTAATCTTCAGATTAAGTGAATTCCAGGCAGAATAATTTTTTTAAAAATCCATCCCTAGGCCAGGCGCAGTGGCTCATGCCTGTAATCCCAGCAGTTTGGGAGGCCAAGGTGGGCGCATTACCTGAGGTCGAGAATTGGAGACCACCCTGACCAACATGAAGAAACCCTGCCTCTACTAAAAATACAAAATTAGCCGGGCATGGTGCCATATGCCTATAATCCCAGCTACTCAGGAGACTGAGGCAGGAGAATCAGTTGAACCTGGGAAGGGGAGCCGAGATCGCGCCATTGTACCCCAGCCTGGGCAACAAGAACAAAACTCTGTCTCAAAAAAAAAAAAATTATCCCTAGACAAGGGCCAGGTACTGTGGCTCCTGCCTGTAATCTCAGGACTTTGGGAGGCCAAGGCAAGTGGATCATTTGAGGTCAGGAATTAGAGACTAGCCTGACCAACATGGTGAAACCCCGTCTCTACTAAAAATACCAAAAAATTAGCCAGGCGTGGTGGCATACACCTGTAATTTCAGCTACTTGGGAGGCTAAGGCATGAGAATCACTTGAATCCAGGAGGCAAAGGTTGCAGTGAGCCAAGACTGTGCCACTGCACTCTAGCCTGGGCGACAGAGTGACACTCCTTCAAAAAAAAAAAAAAAATCCATCCCTAGATATATCACAGTAAATCAAAGGCAAAGAAAATGTCTTTAAAAGAACCAGGAAAAAAAGACAAATAACAACCTAAAGACAATGGAAGAAAGTCTTCATATGCTGAGAAAAAAATAAATTGTACACTCAGCAAAATTTCACCCATCAAGACTTGGGGTGAAATTTTTAGAGACAGGTGTTATCAGAAGACCCTCAGTATGCCAGCTATCAATTTATTGTCTCTCAGATACAAATTTATCCTTCTGCTCTGCTCCTGTATACCCCTATACAGAAGCTTTGTGTGATAGTCTAAGTTTGGCCAGGCACAGTGGTTCATTTCTGTAATCCCAGTATTATGAGAGGTCCAGGTGGGAGGATCACTTGAGGCCAGGTAAAGGTAGAGAGAAGGTCTTTAAATATTTTTTCTTTGCCAGCTGGCATCACATTAAGCTGGTATCATGTTATGGTCAATAGAATGTACTGGAGGGATATTGCAGGATATAGGGATTTTCCTTCCTGATTCCAATTCCTGACCTCCCAGAAAGCTCCGTGAGGAAGCCCAGCACCAGCCTCCTCCAGTGCATGGCAATCGGCATCACCCAGCAGACAACAGCTTCCTCCAACTACTCCCTTTGGTGGTTTCATGGTGGAGCACCTCTGGCAATAGCTCCTGATGAATAGCTTTCCCTGGCAACCTAGAGGACATATTTTTAACAAGTTCTTCCAGTGTAGAAACAGCAATTTTTCTGCCATTCAGTGAGCCACAATCATGCTTTTTTCCAACAAGTTCTGGGTCTCAGCCCTGTGGAGCTCATTCCTTGGATGCTCTATCTCAGCTTGTAGGAGTGGTGATTGCTTTCTATAGCTGCTATTCCTCTTAAAGTTCTCTTTACTACTTACCACCAATCCCTTGTTACTGCATTCCCCCATTATAGTTAATTATTCTTTGTATTAAACTTTCCCTGCACGAATTAATGTGTGATTTCTTTCTCCTGATTGGACCTTGGCTGACATATTCACTAAAGAGCATCTTTCATGCAAAGAAAAATAATCACAAATAGATATAGAATGCAAGAAGAAATGATGACTAAAAAGCAATAAATATGTAAATCTAAAAAATACACACTGATTTTCTTTTTAAATTTTTAAATACTTTTTTCACAAACACAATGTTTTAGGATCATTTTTCTGTTTTATATCTTCCTGTGCCTTGGAATATATTCCTATTCCAAGAAATTCCACCTTTGGTCCTCTCCTCCTAGCAGAGCCAAAATGATGGCACGATGAAGCATAAACTTTGGAGTCAGATAAACCAAGCTATAAATCACAGCTCTGCTACTTGCCAGCTATGTAACTTGAGAGAAATTCCTTAACCTATCTAAGTCTGTTTCCTAACTCACCCAGTTGCCATGAGACTTAACTGAGATAACTGATATGAAAGTGCCTGGAACATGGTAGGTTCTCTATTTCTTTTGAAGAAATCATTTTGAAGAGACACTTTCCCCCAGAGATCTCTGAATTCCTCTTCTAGTCATAAAACTTTCTTTCCTCCAGATGAGCACCATGCTCTTGAAAGGATTCTTCAATGTTCTCTTCCTAATGGGTTTATTTAATTAGCTGATGTCTGCACATAACTCTGAAGAAAAATGCTGATCTAGCTCTCTCCATCAGCTGATTCTCTTCCCTACATAATGGACTTCTAAATTTTTAAATCTGAGCCCTAGGTATCTACTGGCTCTAATGCTGTAAGGAGATCCAGGAGAAACCAACAGTTCTGAGCCAAGGATAAAGTGGCAAGGCAAGTTAATGCTTACACATGCTCTAAGGATATTTGCTGTGCCATGAGTTTTAAGTCAGCCCATCTTTGCTAGCACTGATTAAGCATTTTGTAATATACAGGGCTGGTGGGTTGGAGAGTTTGGTATCAATACTCTTCTCCAAGCCTACAACATAATCTGGATATCAGCCAACTCTGCTAACCTACCCACCATGTGTTTCAGTCTAGCTAGTTTGAATGAATACAGCTGGATCCCACATTCAGGATTCACAACCTCAGTTATGCAGCCACTCAGATATTACTTTGTTAGTGACACAAACTGAACATTCTGTGTGCAAAGCCTAGCATGAGGACCTGAATGGGACAAGTGGAAAATTTATCTCTGCCTCCTGGGAGTTCATTCAAGAAAGAGCAAGTAAACTCAAAGTTTCACAATCTTAGAACTAAGATAAAGGCCTCAGAAGTTGTCAAGTGCCATCTGCTTCCTAACCCAGGACTTTCAGCCCCTGCTTAAACATTTCCAAACATGGAGAGTTAACATTCTCCAGGGAATGGAGTGTAGCTAATATTAGAAAGTTCTTCTGCTCTTGCAGTCGAAAATTTTCTTCCATGCAGAGGATACAATGCCAATCCCCAGAGCAAGCGGAGAGGCCAGTATCTGAACTACAGATGTGTGAGGTAATTGGCGTGTCCCATGACTGGCATTCATAGGAAAGTATTCAGTGAATGCTTCATGGCAGAGGCAATCATTATTCACTCGAGTTGGGACCTTCCACTGATGTCATTTGAATCCAAAATCTCTCCCCAGAGAGGAGGACTTTCTCTTGTGGGGAGATATAGTAAACATACTTTCTTCTATTTCTCCTGCTATGTGTAACTAAAAACCTTGATATTATTTTTAAAAAAAAAAAGAAAGAAAGAAAAATCTGGCAGATAGAAGTAGGCAGATGAGTAGAGACTTTGGAACTAACGAATTACACGGTGATGAGTTCCCTGGATTTTATTTTTGTTTCACATATCCTAGACATGGAGCTAAAGAAGTGAGCAACTGGAAAATGCCAAGAGGTGCAGACCAAAAAAAAAAAAAAAAAAGAAAGCCTCAACAGAAAAGCCTATTCTTTCTAGATAAAGGATCAGAAAAGGAACATCCTAGTAACACAGAAAACTTTTAGACAATAACCTCTCCACCCCAACCAAACACCACATGAGACAATCTGTGGCCTCATGAACACCCATGCCAGCAAATGTTGAGAGGGGAGCCTAGACTGTGAGATTGTTAACAAGGCACCCATATTAGTCAGGGTTCTCCAGAGAAACAGAACAAATAGACTTAAGACATGTAGATATTTTTTGGTTTATACAATTAAGGAGGCTGAGAAGTCACACAATCTGTCATCTGTAAGCTGGGGAACCAGGAAAGCTGGTGGTATGATTCAATCCAAGTCCAAAGGCCTGAGAATCAGGAGCTCTGGTGTCCAAGGGCAGGAGAAGATGGATGTCCCAACTCAAGGAGAAAGAGAGAAAATAGTGCTTCCTCTGCCTTTTTGTTCTATTTAGGCCTTCAGTGGACTGGACGATACCTGCTCACATTGGTGAAGGCATATCTTCTTTGTTCAGTCTACCAATTTAAATACTAATTTTTTCTGGAAATGCCCTTACAGACACACCCAGAAATGATGCTTTACCAGCTAGCTGGGCATCCCTTAGCCAAGTTGAGTTGACACTAAAATTAATCATTACAGTACCCTAACATCCAGGCATGATGATATCAAAAGATAAGGAGGGAGCTGGGACTTATGTCCTTGCTGGATAGTAATGAGGCCAACTACCTCTCCCTCCTGCAGTGTCAGTGGAGACCACACTGGGATTCTGGACCTTCACCCCCACCCAGCAGTAATAGGGCATCTTTCCACTATTCACTGGAGTGGTGTCAGAGGAGGCCTAGTGGAGAATAAAGACTTTCACCATAGCCCAGCAGCAACAAGGTCACCCCATAGGGTGTCAACAGAGGCTAAGTAGGAAACCTATACTTCTACTTCCACCTAGCAGTAATGAGGCAACAGTGCCTTCCCCAGAAGGGATTGAATTTAAACAGAAGATCTGAGTAATATTTAGAGCCTTATGATTTTTTAAAGTACAAGTTTCTATTGAAAATATCTTGTCATATCAAGAACCAGAAAATCTCAAACTTAATGAAAAAAATACAATCTAAAGATGCCAACCCCAAGATGGAAGAAATGTTAGAATTATCTGACAAAGATCTTAAAGCAGCTGTGAATTTTTTTAATACATTAATGAGAAATTACCAATATGCTTGATGAAAATATTGGAAAACTCTTAGCAAAGAAATAAAATGTTTCAGAAAGGTTGTAGAAGATATAACAAAAAACCAAATGAAAATCTGAGAACTAAAAAATACAATACCTATAATAAAAATCTCAGTGGATGGGTTCAACAGCAGAATGGACAGAGGGAAGCAATTAGTGAAGTAGAGGACAGAACAATAGAAATTTTCCAATCTGAACAATAGAGAGAAAATAGACTGAAAAAAGTATGAACAAACTTTAAGAGCCTGTGAAACTGTGACAAAACATCTAACATTCATGTCACTGGAGTCTCAGAAGGAGACTACAAGAGTAGAGGTATGAAAAAGTATTCAAAGAAATAATGGCTGGCTGGGCGTGGTAGCTCACGCCTGTAATCCCAGTACTTTGGGAGGCCGAGGCGGGCAGATCACGAGGTCAGGAGATTGAGACCATCCTGGCTAACATGGTGAAACCCCGTCTCTACTAAAAATACAAAAACAATTAGCCGGGTGTGGTGGCAGGCACCTGTAGTCCCAGCTACTTGGGAGGCTGAGACAGGAGAATGGTGTGAACCCAGGAGGCGGAGCTTGCAGTGAGCCGAGATCACACCACTGCACTCCAGCCTGGGTGACAGAGTGAGACTCCATCTCAAAAAAAAAAAAAAAAAGAAATAATGTCTGAAAACTTCCCAGATTTGGCAAAAGATATAAACTTACAGACTCAAGAAGCTGAGTGAATCCCAAACAGGATAAACCCAAAAAAATTTACAACGAGATATACTATAATTAAAATTCTAAAAACTAAAGACAAAAAAATTGTTTGAAAACAACAGGAGAGAAATAACATCTTACATATATGAGAAAAGCAATTTAAACGACAACAGATTTGTCATCCAAAACTATGGAGGATGAAAGAAAGTGGCATAACATTATTTTAAGTGCTGACTTTAGAAAACAATTATCATCCCAGAATTTTTTATATGTTAAAAATATTCTACAGGGATGAAAAGGAAATCAAGACATTTTTAGGTAGAGGAAAACTAAGAGAGTCTGTCACCAGCAGATCTATCCTCAATAACTAAAGCGCTTTTTTTCTTTTTTATAGAGACTGGGTCTTGCCATGTTGCCTGAGCTCATCTTGAAATCCTGGGCTCAAGTGATCCTCCTGCCTCAGCCTCCCAAAGTACTGGGATTATAGGCCTGAGCCACCATTCTTGGCCAAGAATCTTCCCTAAACAGAGAGGAAATAATAAAAAGAGGAATTCAGGAACAACAGAATGAAAAAAGGGACATGATAAGCAAAAATATAGATAAGTACAATAGAGTATCTTTCTCCTCTTGAGTTTTCTAAAATATGCCTGAGAGTTGAAGCAAAAATTATAACACTGTCTAATGTGGTTCTAAATATATGTAGATGAAATATTTAAGACAATTTTATTATAAATGGGAAGAAGTAAAGAAACATGAAGGGAGGTGAAGTTTCTACACATTACTCAAAGTGATAAATAATGGCACCAGTAGACTGTGAGAGTTATGTATATATAATGTAGTACCTACATTTGGCAACCACCAAAAAAGTGACCAAAGAGATATACTAAACAACACTGTAGATATCAAAATGAAATTCTAAAAAACGTTCAAGTAGCCTACAAGAAGGCAGGGAAAGGAAAACAGAAAAATGAAAGATGGCAAAAACAAACAGAAAACAAAAAACCAAATAGTAGACTTAATTCCAACATATCAATAATTACATTAAATGTGAATGCAGTCAAACTACATCAAACAAAAAACACAGATTGTCAGAGTGGATTTAAAAAATGTATCTCACATATGTTGTCTATAAAAGATTCACTTCAAGTCTAATTATATAGGTGGGGTGCAGGAAATGTATAGAAAAAGATATATGAACGTTAAACAAAGGAAAGCAAAAGTGACTATATTAGTATTAGAGCAAAAAGCAAAATTATCAGAGACATTATGAATGATAAAAAGATCATCCTATTGAGAAGATATAGCAATCCTAAGTGGGTACACACCAAAAAACAGAGCAGCAAAGTATATGAGGGCAAAAGCTAACAAAAATGAAAGGAGAGGCCTGGCGGGTGGCTCACCCCTGTAATCCCAGCACTTCGGGAGGCCAAGGCAGGTGGATTACCTGAGGTCAGGAGTTAGAGACCAGCCTGGACAACATGGTGAAACCCCATCTATACTAATAATGCAAAAATTAGCTGGGCGTGATGGTGAGTGCCTATAATCCCAGCTACTCGGGAGGCTGAGGCAGGAGAATCACTTGATCCCGGGAGGCAGAGATTGAAGTGAGCCAAGATTGTGCCATTGCACTTCACACAAGAGTGAAACTCTGTCTCAAAAAAAAAAAAAAAAAAGATGAAACAGACAAATGCAAGATTATAGTTAGAGATTTCAACACCCCATTCTCAACAAGTTATACGACAAGTAATCAGAAAAAAGTGATTAAGAACCTAAGAACACTATTAACCACAGAAATCTAATCAGCATTTACGGAACACTCATCCAACAATAGCCACATACACAGTTTTTTCAAGTGTCCATGGAACATATACCAAGATTGATCTTATCCTTGGCCATAAAATAAACATAAACAATTTCTAAAAATTTAAATCATACAGAGTATGTTCTCTGATCACATTGAAATAAAACTTAAAATCATTAACAGAAAGGTAAGAGGAAGATCTCCAATCACTTAGAAAATAAACAATACATTTCTAAATAATCAACAGATCAAAGAGGAAGTCTCAAAAAATTAAAAATACACTAAAAAAAACTAAATAAAATAAAAATAAAACTATCAAAATTTGTGGGACACAACTAAACCAGCACCAAGAGAGAAATGTCTATAAGTAAATGCTACCCTAAAGAAGTGGAAAGTTCTCAGATCAATCACCTAAACTCCCATCTCAAAAACCTAGAAAAGAAAAAGCAAAATAAACCCAAAGCAAGCAAAAGGAAGAAAATAATAAAGATAAAATCAGAAATCAGTAATATGATATTAAGACAGTAAACCAATAGATAAAATCAATGAAACAAAGATCTGGTTCTTTGAAAAGATTGTAAAATTCACAAACCTCTAGCAAGGGACAAAGATAATAAAGAAAGAAGACATAAATTACCAACACTGGGAATTAAACAGGGGAAATTACCACAGGCCCAGCAGACATCAATGGATGATTAAAAAAAAATACTAAGAACTTCACACGCATAAACTTGAAACATTAGACAAAATGAGTCAATTCCTTGAAAAACACAAATGATCACAATTCACCCAATATAAACAGACTGTTTAAATGACACTATAACTATTAAAGAAATTTAATTCATAATTTTAAAACTCACGATTGAAAATAATTTTTAAAAAGTCATAATTTTTAAAAATCTTTGGAGCCAGATACTTATATTTAATGAAAAATTAACACCAATTCTACACAAACTCTTCCAGGAAACAGAAGAGGTGGAAATACTTCCTAGTTCATTTTAGAAGCTAATATTACCCTCATACCAAACAGACAAAAACAGCACAAAAAAGAAAACTACAGACTACTGTCCCCCACAAATAAAGACATAAAAATCCTTTAATGAAATAGTAGCAAATAGAATTCATGGTATTTAAAAAAAGTATACACAATGACCAAGTGTGGTTTATTTCAGAAATGCAAGGTGGGTTCAATATTAAAAATTAATCAACATAATCTACCAGATTAACAGGTAAAAACAGAAAAAAATCACGATTGTATCAATCATGCAAAATAGCATGAGACAAAATTATTTGATACCCATTCAAAATTAAAAAAAAAAAAAAAGCCCTCTCCGCAGACACGAATAGGAACAGAAGGGAAACTTTCTCACCTTGATAAAGTATACCTCCAAAAACCCTACAGCTAACATTATACTTAATGGTAGAAAACTAAATGCTTTTCCCTTAAGATCAGGAACAAGGCAAGGATGTCCACTCTCACCATTCTTATCAACATAAAAACATGAAAGGCTGTATTGGAAGTTCTTGCTGGTGCAATAAGGCAAGAAAAGGAAAGAGAAGGGAAGGAGAATGATAAAACTATCCTTATTTGAAGATGACATGATTGCCTATGTTAGAAATCCCAAGGAATCTACAAAATAACCCTTAGAACTAATAAGCATGTTCAGCAAGGTCAGAGGCTACAAGGTGAATAAAAACTCACCATATTTTTATATACTATGGAGGTGAACACATGGATACAGATACTCAAATATAATACCATTTATCATAACTCACAAATATAAAATATTTATAGATAAATCTAACAAAACAAATGCAGGACTTATAAGCTGAAAACTACTGATGAAAGAAACCAAAGAAGAATTAAATAAATGAAGATATTTCATATTCATGGATTGGAAGACTCAAAAAAGTAAAGATGTCGATTCTCTTCAAATTGATACACAGGCTTAATGCAATTCTTACCAAAATCCCAACAAGATTTTTGTAGGTAAAAGCACAATTATTTAAAAATTCATATGGAAAGATAAAAGAAGTAGAATAGCTAAAACAATTTTGAAAAAGAATAATGTGAAATGAATCAGTCTATCAAATTTCAAGATTTATGGCCTTGCTACTCTAATCAGATATCTGGTATTAGCAGAAGGATAGACACAGTGATCAATGGAAGGAATAGGTAACCCAGAAATAGACCCCACAAAATGCCCAAATGATTTTTGACAAAGGTGGATAAGCAGTTCAATGGAAGAAAGATTGCCTTCTCAAAAAATGGTGCTGGAGTAATTGGACATCCAAAGACAAAAAAAAAAAAAGAACCTTGACTGAAGTCTCATGTGTTACACAAAAATTAACTCAAAGGGGAGGAAGCAAGCAAGTCTGAGGTGACTGCTTAGAGCAGCAGATCTCCCATCCCAATCATTTTCCAGTGCCCACCAGAAGGTCACTAGGTCCTTGGTAGCATAAGACAATGCACCTCCTGGTTACCTGGCTTTGTCCCAAAAGCCAGATGCAAGGTGAGGCCTTGGTTCCTTGGGTCAGCTTTTGGGGATGTGCAGATTAGCAGAACACCTCTGGATTATCCATTTCTCTGCTGTCCAACTGAGGCAAGATGCAGAACAAAGCCCCTCCTCTAAGGACTAAATGTTGTGGAGGTGATCTGATCCTACACAGGTATCATCTAATTCTATTTTTCAATCCCATTAAGTCCTCCAGCACTCCCTTAGTACCAGATTCTCTGAGGCACCTAATATTTTCCCCAGCTGTGCACCCTCCTGGCATATTTCATCAAAAGTGAGCCTGATGTGGGTCTCAACCTGGTGGTCAAAGGAGTCCACCATTACAGGTCATGGCTGCTAGAAATTCTTCCCAAGAGAAAGTCTACTGACCTTTGGTGACCTTGGATCCAAGGGGGATCCAGATTGTTGTGGGCAGTTTGGGGTGCTGTAACTTGAGTCGAAGATCAGCAGGCAGCTGTGTGTCCAGGAAGTCCCAGAACCCAGAGAAAGGTGAAAGAACCACAGCTTCCCAACCTGGAGATAAGACTTGGTGCACAGTTTTTCTCTTCAGAAATCTGAGGGCTGCCATGGAGAAAGGGAATTGTGTTCTGTATGGCTCCCTGAGTGACAGCGGGACAGCCTAAAAGAAGACACAGATAATTTTCTTTTCCCTAGAACTTCACAATCATGAAATGGGCTGCCTGGAACAAGAGCAAGATCTGGAAGTCAGTGGAGATGTTACAACTGATGGCTTTTGGAAGGAATGTTGTGGGGCTGAAATCTTAGAGAATTTACAGACTTTCACAACAGGGGTCAAACTAGAATAGAAAATTCTATGGATCCTTCCAGCACTAAATCTATAACTCCAAGAGGCCGGACCAGGGATGAGGCCTATTAGGAAGCCAGAATCCATGCTGCAGGTAAGGGCCTTCACCCACTGACCCTAACAAACCTGAGGGTCCAGCCCTAGAGAAATCCTAGAATCAGATCCTTAGTTTCCCCAGACCCAGATACCATACTGAGAACTCCTGAAAGGGGAGGAAACCTCATCTGAGGAGAGCCCAGGTTGCTTTGCCGCCAGGACACAGGCACCTGGGTAGCTCTGAAGTGTCCTGAGTGAAAGCCCTCTATCCATCAGCCAGGTGCCATTAGAGCAAAGCCCTCTGGAGCTCCCTGCAGCATCTCAACAGACCAGCTAAAACCAGTGGCTACTAAAGACAGCTCAGATGCCCCAAGCCCAGCCTGAACCACACTGGCCTAAGCAGAGACCACCTTGTACACACCCTTGCAAGAGACATATGTTGACTTGCTGCCCAGCGTCCTAACCCTGCCATCCAGCTGGTCATTGCCTTAAACCAGAAATTTGCAAACTTTTTCTTTAAAGAGCCTGAAAGTAAGTATTTTGGACTTCGTGGGCCATATAGTCTCTGCTATAACTGCACAAAAGCACAGACACATCATGTAAATGAATGTGCATGACTGTGTTCCAATAAAACTTTAGCTACAAAAACAGGGGTGGGCCAGATGGGACCAGCAGGCCATAGTTTGTCAACCCCAATCCAAACTCATGACCACATCAGCCTGACAGGCTGGATTCTCCTGGACTCTGAGTTACCTCCATCACAGAGCCCTTCCCCTCTGTGCCTGGCCAATTCTCCTGCCTCTTTGGGGACTCTGGCTCATTTGGGGCTGACAAAGACCAGAGAGCCCACCCCTGGATATCTCCAACTTCCTGATTCCTGCCATGCTACTCCTTGCCTCTTGCTGTATTCTCCAAGACACCCAGTGTCTTGCAAAGTTTCCCTCCACTCCTCTACCGATGCTGTTGCCCTGCCTGGACTGCCCTTCCCAACCCTCTTCACCAGCTGCCTCTCCCACCTTTAAGAAGCAGCTCAGCCATCTGACCTTCCAGGAGGCCTTCCTTGTACCACCTTCCCTCACTCTGCATCCCAGGCTGAGCCTAAGGCCTCCTCTTCTCCATTCTCATAATATTCCCTGCTTTCCCCATTGTTTGAACATTGTCCATTTGTTGGCCTGCCTCTCTAATTAGGTTATGGATTCCTGGAGAACAAGAACAGTGCCACACTCATCTATGTGTCCCTAGAACCCATCACAGGGCTCAGCATAGATTCTCGGAAACAATTCACCCAGTGGTGAATGTGTATCTCCCCATCTGCTCACATACCACCCTGGATCTTTGTGCAATCATTTCTCCACAACTGACTTTTGTTTCCATCCCTACCCCACCTGCATTTCTAATGCTTTCATTTAGCAATCTCCTTAGAGGTCAGAGTCATGTGCATGCTTCTTCCTCCTTCTTCTCTGGACTTCAGGAGAGTTCCCTCTCTCTGCCACCTCAGCTTCCCCACAGAGGTAAGCATTTCTTTAACAGATATAAACCAAAAATAAAATTTAAAGGCCCCCAACCATCTGAATGGGCTTCCTTCTCAGCCAGGGCTCTTAAATTTTAACTTGAAACTCTGGTTCAGGCCATGAACGGAAGTGGGGGTCTGACATGCCTCATCATGCCTCTCTGGCACTAACGTCAACACAGACTTTAAGTCTGATAAGAAACATTGTACAACCTATTCTCGCTGAAGCCTGCTAGCTAAAAGCTTCATCCGCATGGTAAAATTTTGGTTTCCACAACCCCTTATCCCAACCCACACGTTCCTTTCTATTGATTCCAGGTCTTTAGACAAACTCAACCAATTGTCAACTAGAAAATGTTTAAGTTTATTTATAGCCTGGAAGCCTCCACTTTGAGTTGTCCCACCCTTCTGGACCAAACCAACGTATTTCTTAAATGTATTTGATTGAAGTCTCATGCCTCCCTAAAATGTATTAAAAAAAAAAAAAAGCTGCACTCCAACCACTTTGGGCACATGTTCCCAGGATCTCCTGAGGGCTGTGTCACAGGCAATGTGACATATTTGGCCTGGAATAAATCTCTTGAAATATTTCACAGAGTTTGACTCTGTTCATCGACACAGAGATAATGAAGGGCTTGAAGTATTTCATCCCTGGGAATAAATAAGAACTTTTCAAACCTGGGAGCATCATTACCACTAGAAGACACTCTGCTGGCTGCTAATCAAAACAGCCCATGGATGCCAAGAGGCTGGCAGTGTAAGAAGAAGAAAAACTCAAACCTAGATCCCAGCTACAGAGAGCATAGTATTTGGGTGGGAAGTAGAAATGGTGAATTATAGCCAGGGAGAAAGCTGAAGATCCTGTTTTCTCCAGCCCCTCCTGTCTCTCAACTCTCAAGCAAAACAGCTACACAGTCAGCTCTGGCCAGTCCTTGAGGTTTCCCTGAGCAGGATGGGAAGAAGGCTGGGAGTCTCGGCCCCATTAGCAGGTGGGACCCAAGAGAACTCAGGACCACTGTGTTCTCACAGACTCATTGGCTCCCCTGAGTTCTATCATGTTAATCTAGGTCATATGACTGGGCTTCTGCCACTGTTTCCTGCCTAGCATGTCAATTATCTGCCGGAACTGGCTGTGCCCTGGGCCTCAGTCTCCAAGGCTGCAGCATGGCTCCTAGCCCAGCTCTTGCCATCATTTCTCTGGGTTCCAGGATCTGCCTCCTGTGCTCTGCTGTTAACCACCCACTTGACACAGATGCAATGCCAACACACAAGAGGGGCTCATTGAAGGGCCATTCTGATCCTCTCCGGGCTCCCTGCTTTCCTGAGATGCCTGCTGCCCCTCCCCATAGGCCCCTGCACCAGATGATGCCAGCCTGCACCAGGCTCATTTCATTGGGGTACCTGGCAGCCACCACAGGAACTGGTCCAGTAACCCTGCCAAGCTCCAGTCTGATCAGTTCTGGAACCTCTCCTGCCCACAGGTCTGGTCCTGCTGTACCTCCAGAGTCCTCCTACCAAGTTATCACTCTAGCTATGCTAGAGAAGAAGAGGCAGGTAGGATCCTCCTCTTAAAGCATTTTAGGGACTGGAACTGGCCCCTCAGGAAGGAGAGTTAAATCTTTGAGCTCTGAGGCTGTACCCCAGCAGCCCCTCCCACCTAGTTCCAGGGCCTAAGGCTCTCCTGGCCAAGCCAGTGAAGAGGCTTGTCATGGCTCTACCAAGGGCTGAGGGGAGGTAGCAGGTGAGGTCTGCAAGCAGAGATTCCTGAAAGAGCCCAGGAGCACCAGCTGAGATGACCTGGGGGGTCCTCCCTTGGAATAGGGTTCTGCCAGGGACTGGTTACACAGAGTGAGCTGCATCCACCTCCCCTAGGCTGGAGCGGAGTGGGAAGGTGTTGGGGACCGGAGAGTGGGCAGAAAGTTAGCAAGACCCAGGGAGGGCTTGTGTACGAAACTGACCTTCCTGCCTCCCGCTGACCCAGCCCCTCCTCTCAGCCCAGGGCAGCAAGGTTAGAAGCAATAATTCCCCAGGAAGGGGAAGGATGAAACAACACCCAGGAATCCAGTATCACAGCCAGCATGATCTGAGAGAAAGCTGGAGAGGAGCACAGGACAGAGAAGGAGGCATGCTTCTGAGGGGCCAAGGTGGCGTCACCAAGATGCAAATGGCTGCCTTTTACTGAGCAATTTCCCAGGGCCTGGCACTGGGCTAGGAGGTTTCCAGACCTTACTTCACCCTGACCACAACTCTTCTCTGCAGGCATACCATCCTCATTTTACAGTTGAGGGAAGGGAGGTTCTGAGAGTGACCTCTCTAAGGCAGCACAAAAAGTGATGGGGTCGGAATTCAGCATTGCTCTGCCTGCCTCTGAGAGCAGCAAGACATGACCTCCCTAGAAAACATGTCCAAGAGGAAGGCAGGGAGTGGAGCCAGCCCCGGGAGGCAGGGCCGGCAGCACGGAGATGAGCAAATGGATCTGAGCAGTGTGTACCAGGCAGGCCTCCCCACGGAGGCCACTGCCTTGGGTGTGGCATGGGAGGGCAGGAGAAAGAGAAACCCCAGATCCCCAAGATAACTGGGGCAGAGGGACCAGTAGGTGGCCAGCCTCTAAGCGGGGTGTCCCGTGAGCACTGCCACCCAAAAGCAGTGCCTGAGACCAGCTGTTTGGGATCTCAAGTGTCCTGCTTTCATCTCCATCCTCCTTCTTTCCTCTCCTGTTATCTTTCTCTTCTAGAATGTTCTCCCTCCTCCTGGTGCCCTGAGTTCCTGGAACATAATCCAGACTCTGAATCCTCCTTTTGGCAGCATTTCATCAAGTAATCTTTCATCCACGTTGATCCCCTGAAAAATGACTTCCTCATTATCCGTCTTGCAGTTTCCACTTGGCAGCCTGAATGGTAAAGCATCTGACAAGTTCAGATTCTCTCTGGTGCGATGGGAAGAGCCAGGGCTTTGGGATCAAACAGACCCGAGAAGAGGCCCAGCTCTACAACTCTCCAGCTGTGTGCCCTTGGGTGAGTCACTTGGCTTCTCTGAGCCTCAGTTTCCCCATTTGTAAACAGGTTGAAAGCACATGCCTCATGGGGTTATTGAGAAGACCAAATGACACAATTCATCTGAGATTTTTTGCAAACTGCTATACAGGTGTAAAGCCTGTTTTGATTATTACTGTTTTTCACTGGTTCCCAAGTGGACTGAAGCTGATCTCTGGCTTGTAGGCCTCAGAGAGGCAAAGCTAAGGTCACAGGCTTAAGAGGTATCCTCAAATGCTCCTCGTCACCCCACTAGCCAAAGAAGTTACAGCATGCCCTGCAAGGCAAAAGCCCAGATATGACTGAGTCTCAAAGTGAAAGCCAAAATATAGGGGGCTCATCTCAGCTGCAGAAATATAGAAGTATGAAAAAAATGTGCAACCTTGCTCATGATAGAAAAATGAAGATTAAAACTATATCGAGACTTGATTTCTCATCATCCAATCAGCTAAAATCCAAGTTAGACAACAAATTCTATTGGTGAAACTGAGGGGGAACAGGCAGTCTTTACATTGCTGATGGGAATGCAAAAGGTTACAGCTCCTATGGAGGAGAATTTGGCAATATCTAGAAAAACTACATAGTTATTCATCTTTTAAGCTAGAATCCCACATCTAGGAGTCAAAGGAACACTTGTAAAACACAAAAGGAAAAAAAAGTAAAGGAACGTTTATTCATTGCAGCAGTATTTATAAAAGCAAAAACTGGAAATCACCCAAACACCCTCATCCAAAGGGGACTCATTCATTATATGATGGTGGGTCCGTGTGAAGGGGCATGAGGCACCTGCGGAAAGGAACGAACATCTCAAAGTAATACTGTGGAGTGTTTGCTAAAATACCAGGGTAAGTGAGGAAAGCAAGCTGGAATACAGTGTATATAGTATTATTTTACCATTTATCTAAGCAAGAGGGGATATGTATACCTATTTGCCTATAGTTTTCCAAAAAAAACCCACAATGAAAGGAGAGTTGGACTCTTTATGCCCATCTTCCATTCACAGGCCACCCCTTGGCTCCATCCAGCCACTACTATAGCTATAGGTGTACTATAGCTGTGCACACCTGCAGCCTGACACAGCCCTTTCCTTGCCCAGGCTGCACTGTATATATCTCCTGCAGGTTTCTCTGAGATGTTCAGCCACTGCTGACAACCTCTTTGGCTTAGGAGCACACCTGGAAGTTCAAGGGCATTAACACCCCCAGGGCAATCTTTGATCAACAGGGAACAAGAACACACAGGGGCTGAGGATCAATACTCCCGCCTTCCTGTCCTGGACAGGCGATCCTCAGGCACATTCTGCATGGTTCCTCAGAAGGTCCTCTGTGGGCCTGAGCCCCAGTTTCCCGTTGTCATCAGCTCAACAACACCTTCTTAGCTTGGCGTTCCTTCGTTTCCCTCTTCCACAGTCTCTCATGACTGTCTCCTGGGGTCACCTCCCCAAATTAATTACCTGCACACAGCCATTGTCTCAGACTCTGCTTTGTAGAAAAACCCAAACCATGGCAAGGGGCAAACCATTAAAAAAACGTTTTTTAATGATTACCGATAGGGGCAGGAGAGACTAAGGTGGAGGAAACAGGAATAGAAATTATATTTTATAAATACAGTTTACATTTTAGACTCGGTTTTTGAAGCATTTAAATATTTTACATAATTATAAAACACAATTACATTTCGAAAGGTAATTCCTAAAATTAGAAGTAAAATGAAACAAACAAATTTAAATGTGTACAATGTTGTAGGCATAATCACACAGAAAAGAACTATTCCAAGTGCCTTTAAAAGGTATTTTAAAAATAAAAAATAATCTTAAACTCTTTTCAGTAGTCACATTGTTAGTGGTAGGGTTGCTATTGCTATTCTGAGATTGTTGTGTGTATAGTTATGAGATAAAACAATAAGCAATTATACTAATGTCACTGACAGCCTGGATTTTTAACATGAGTAAAAGAAGGTACAGATATAAGGTTGATGATATTTTTAAAAACCTGTAGCTACGCATTTGAGTTACAACTATCAATTTTTATAAACCTCAAAGTATATGTTATCTTTAAAAATAAATACATACTTCCCAGTGCCATCTCTTTATAGAGCCAAGAAACAATGATTAAAATGATTAGAAACAGTATTAACAAAAACCCTAGTGCCCAAATCGTAGTTCTTTAAAACCATTTCCCACTTAAAAAAAAAAAAACAAAAGCGATACTTCTTGGAGAAATGGCTCATTTCAGATTAGGGCAAGGAATGTACAAGATGAGCCTGGAACATTTTGTCATACCAGAAAGCAAAGAAGCTTCAAAAGACTCTTAGGCTTGAGGCAAAGGGTCTGGAGACCCTTGAATAAATTCTTTATGGTCATCCAGTGATGGGGTGGACAATACGAGCACCAACAGGGATAAGCACCACCATGGACCGAACCGTATCCAGTGTTTACACTTTCCAAATTGGTAAATAAATAAAAAAAAGAATCCAGCATTTTTTCCTGCCTTTCCTATATGACTGTACTTCAGAATAATTAAACAGCTCATAAAGGGAAACTTCTCTCTATAGATGTAATAATTTAATAAACAAAAGAAGAAATGGTAGAAGCAGACTATCATCATTTTGCAATCCAGACAAAATGAATTGACAGATCCAGCCAATGATTTTCAATAGTTGTAACATCACAGAGTATGAGGCAATTAGATGTTATGTACTTCTTGATGGTCTAAAGTCAAACTTGGATCTGACCAAACTTATGGATCTACCTACCAAGCTAGGGTAAATACAGAAGACAGAGGAAGGTGTTAATAACACCACAGGAAGACAAGCAGCGAAAGTCAGCCTGTAGGAAACTACAAGGCATACGACTCTCTTTCTTCAACAAATAAACTTTAAAGAAAAACTGACTTGAGAGACATCAAACAATTGTAGCATATGGCTCTTATTTGCATCCGATTAGGCTTGGCATGAACGTCAAAGACAGGACTCGGCTTTGACCATGCTCCACAATGTACAACTGAGGTCAGGACTTTTCTGTGCTGGGAATCAATAGAGGCCTATTGGGGAAACCCTTGGCCAGTATTCATGTTCCCTGGCTCTTCAATCCACTATCCCATACCCCTGCCACACCCTCCAGCCCTCTCACTGCTCATGGCATCAGCCCTGAACTGTGTGTCCTGCTCCATGGCCTTTATCCCATCCTGTTCTTCACTTCTGCTGTTTACAGGCCTCATTGTTCATTCTCCTGTTTCTGACTTCATCCATCTCTCCAGAAGCGACACTCAACACTACCATCCCACTGAGTCCTGGGCTCCCCCACTACACCCTCCAATCCAGCTCCTCCCTCCAACCATGCTGCCTCATTTGCTGCTTTGAGTTAATGACATGCCAGTGGCCCCCCAATCTCCAAACTCCATAGGTCACTCACTACACAGCTCACTGGGCCCATCAGTGCCACCCGGACAGTCCATAAACTCCTCTGACTGCGCCCACTCTCTCTACGCTTTCAGGGAGTTGCAGAATGTCAGAGTGAGAATTGTCCTGCCTCTGCTGATGGATATTAGTCCTAGGCTCCAAGAGAGCCTCTATCCAAGGAGTCTAACAGATGAAGACTCCACTGTGCCCATCAGCATGGACTGACTGAGGCCTGGCCCAACAGAAGTCAGGAATGATAGGGACAATGGGCTTCTATTCATATATTTACAGAAGCGGCCAGACATGTTCTAATAATTCCCCTGAGTTATCTTTCACCCCAGGTTAGCTGTCTTGGTGGGGGTTAGGACAGAGATATTGGCCTCTAACCCTTTGCAGAACTTAAGACAGAGGCTTTGGGGATGGGATGGGAACCCCCTCTGGGGACATTAAGCTCAGGTGAGTCATCCAGCCCCAGAATGAGAAGTCCATTTTCAGACTTAAAAGAGCCTCTTCAGAGCTAACCAAAGAGACAAGCAGCCCCTGGTTGAAAATAAACAATTGTTAGGGCTAGATGCCTTGTACTTGTGTGTTCTGTTTCTCATTTTTAAAAAATGAAAAGTGACTCAATAATTTACATTAGAAACTATGATAACGCAGGCCAAAAGGAAAGGGAATAAAAAAGTAAGCATTCTTCTAGGAGAAAAACATAAACAAAGCAACATAAAAAGCAAGTTGGGTTGGCTTTTGAACCCAGCCATGACTGTGAGGAAGTTTGCCCTTCCTCCTGCCATGGCACTCCTTTGGGAAGCTTCTGTCTTCTGGATGGAAAGGGAAAGGTCCTTGGGTAGCCACTATGGGGAAGGTGTTGTGCTGGGTGTACAATCCCGACAGTGCTGAGCAATAAGCATTTCTGTTTCCATCTCACTGATTAAGTACTGAAGCTTGAGGAGGTCATGTGGCTTGACCATTGTCACCTGGTAAAATGAGAAGGAACCAGCACATGAATCCACATCTGTCTGGCTCCAAATCTCCTGCTTCTTATTTAACTCTTTGCTGCCTCTGGTACAAATCAGAATACCTAATTCTCCCTTCCCACAAAAGTCCTTCACAGTTTCAAAAACAACCGCCAGCTCCCCTCCTCTTCTCTGCTTCCAGACCAATGTTTCGCAGCCCAAATAGTCCCAGTCCTTCATCAGTCAGCATGACATGGCTTCAAATCTTTGCATCTTTCTTCTCTGAATATGTTCCAATTTGCCCAAATCCCCTTAAACATCTGAGGCCCAGAAGTGGACATGGATTTTCAGATCTGGGCTGATGGGCTGACCAAAGCAAAGCCTGCAGGGATTATCTCCCCCTTTGATCTGGAATCGAAGCTGACGGTAGCACAACTTAGGATGGATTCATTAGCTTCGCTGACAGCCACAACACATAGCTGGCTCATAATGAGTGTTCACTCAGCTAAAGCTCCCCAGTGCTTTGCACCCTGGCCTCTGCTAAGCCAGCTTTCCTTGTCCTACACTTGAGCAATTTGTTGTTTGGAGCCTCCATTCAGGATTTTCCCATTATTGATTTCAGTTCCACTCAACAAACACCTACTGAGCTAGGCACAAGCGCCGGTTGCTGGGGAGCTGGGAGACGCAGGCACCATTGAGCTCTGCACTGCTATTTTCCATCCCTAGCCCTGCTCAGAGTTCCTCTGGGCTCCCCTGCATCACGCCTCTGAGGGCCTGGCACACACTGCACTCTTCTCCCAACAGTTCCTTTTGCCTTCCTCAAGAGCAGAGCCACACCTTGAAAATTGCCAGGTCGATGGAGTAGTTTTTGAGTGACCAGAGCTGTGCCAAGCAGGGTATTTTTGTTAGTGAGTGAGCAGCTGCTCAGAATATTTCAGGAGATGATTTCCTCCTTCTCTCAGAGCTGCTTATACCAGAGCTCTCTGTTCCCATCACAGCCTGCACCTCCCATGAAAACCCCATCACAATTTGTGATCTGAGAGGAGCCTGTTTTCCTGAAGGAAGAAAAATCCTCTGTTTCTTTCTGCCAGGTTTTCTCGCTTGTCCAGGATGTGTCCTCCTGGCCTGGAAATAAGGGTGGAAGTGTAGGGGCTATTAGCTGACCCCAGCCTGGACCCTGCCCAGCAGTTTGTCTGCAGTTGTAGGTGTCATGTCCTTGGCCCCTACCCTCTGACAAGCTGATAGTGCCTCGGCTGAGTTATGAAGCATTCAACCCCATAAGGCCGGAAGACCATAGTATAATTCTGGCCCTTTCCAATTCCTTGACCCAAAGCTTGCATTTTAGCTAAAATGTCTTGCAACTTGGTTTGGTGCAAATGGTGGCTGCATGGTATTGTGACAAGAGCTCTAAGCTGGGAGCCAGAGACCTGGGTCTGGGTTCAAACTCTACCACTCACTGGCTATGTGACCTGGGTCTGGGCCTCAGTTTCCTCATCTGCCACAAGAGGGCTGACATATAGACTCTCCAAAGGCTCTTCACATTGCAGTATTATTTAGTAGTGTGGGTTGTGAGCGTGGTTATGGAGCCAGAGTGCCTGGGTTCACCCCAGCTCTGGCATTTACCAGCTGAGTGACCTGAGGCAAGTTACTTAGGTACTTTAAACCTTACTTCTCTCTTCTGTACATGGGGATAATACTAGTACTTACCTCCTAGGATTCTTATGAGGATTAAAGAAGCACAAAAGTGCTTACAGTGGTACCAGACACATAGTAAATGTGCAGTAGTTGTGGTAGTGTTCTTGTTTTTATCACTAAGTATCAAGCTGAGTCTAGCCTTAGCTATCAGGGATGAGGGCTTCCTGTAGAAACAGCTGTACTGGCAGCATCGTGTCTTCCTGACAGAGTCTGTGAAGTCAGTTACTACAACAAGAAAACCAGTGACCTCAGAACCAAAGTTCACTTGAAGCCCCCTCCAGCCCCAGCCTCAGCCTAGCCCAGCCCTGGACCTAGCCCAGGCCTGAGGCTTCCCAACCAGGCCCAGCCCCAAACTCACTCTCTCCCAAGCTCAGGCAGACCCCTGGGCCTGAGGGGTGGATTAGCACACTTGGGCCCCCAAGTCCCGAATCACCAGGCGATTAAACTTGCCTTTTATTGTGGTCCTGAGGATTATAAACAAGCAGGCCTGACATACAGGTCATTCCTGAGACTCCTGCTTCCTTGGCTTTAAGGGCCCCTTGGCAGTAAAGAATTTCAAAGCTGCTAACACCATAGTATATTAAAGTGGAATAAATTCCTCTGAATGGTCCTCAGGTGAGAACCAGTGCTGAGCAAATAAATACCTCCTGGCTTCCTCTTGTAGGACCCAAGACTGACCCCTGGTGGTCTCTAAGACCTGCTGAAGCCCAGGCTTTACTATGGCCATCCTTGAGAACCTTCTGTGTCTGAATCTGGTGTTCTCTCTTTCTCTCTCTCTTTCTCTCTCTCTCTCTCTCTCTCTCATTTGTTAGAACTCTTTCTTTGTTCTATCAAAGAAAAGACAGAAGTCATTTCCTGAGTCCCTTGGCGGCAGGAATGGCAATGGAGGGAAGCTTCAAAGCCAGTGCTGAAAGTAACGAGTACCAGAATATACCAAGCTCAGACCTACCTTCCTGCCCTCACCCTCTGCACAGGCATCAGAGTCCCACTTCTGGCACATGGCCAGGCAACCATCACTGGGCTCACGCTGCATGCCCTGCTTTAAGGCCAGGACCAAAGAGCTTGGTCCCAGGTTGTGTCTACACAACCTATGCCTTCAGGGCCAGTGTCTAGACAACCTGCATCTCAATAATCCAATCTGCATACCATGCTTTTGTAACTCCTGTATATGAAGTTCATATCTCTACAATCCAATTTCTGTATACTCTATGTCTCTTTAACATTTGTCTCTACAATGTATCTGTACACTCCATGTCTGTACAACTCCCCTGTATAAAATCCTGTCCTGGGAAGCACATATCCAAACAACACGCTCATGCTGTCACATGGGTTTCTGCACACAGCATGTCAGGGCAGAGAATGGATGACCAACCAGGAGGAGTTTTGCTTGTGACTCATCTTGAAAAGAACGCCTACCTCCTCAATTCATACACCAGGATGGTGACTGCAAAAGCCATCTGGGTTGTTCCTCCAGAAATGGCTCCTTTATCTCAAGACTTCATAAAGATAAGAAAAAAGTTAAATGAGAAGAGCTAAAAACCTTACTGCGAAATAGCATGAAAAAGAGATTCTCTATTATGTTTTTGAGGTAATCAAATTCACTATATTTTACTTGTAAAATAAACTTTGAAAAAAAAACCTATCTCCAGCTTGCTTCTCTTTTAAAGTAGTTTACATTGTCCATTTATACTAATTGAGTTAATTGGCACAATATCAGTGATGTCATCATCACAAGGGTTAAGGTTAAGGTTAAGGTTAGGTAAGGTGAAGATCAAATTTCTGCAGAAAATATAGTTCACAACTTTAAACAAGATAAAAAAGGACAGTTTTCTCCAAAAAAAATGAAATACTCTTCATTACAATACATATATTCTAATAAATGTTTCCTGTAACAATTTTAGAGTCTTGAGCTTAAAATTATTGTTTAAAAATTAAACTTTAAAAATGTTTAATATTAAAGGAAGGCTCTTTGTCCATCTTAATAAACAGATTTAAAAACTCAATTTATGATGACAAGATATAGAATAAGCATAGATTTCACTTAAATTTTAAGGCACAAACTATCTAAATCGTTGCTAAGATTTTAGCCATCTAATCTTGTTTCTCAGTGGAATTCTGCTGGCATTTGGGGTTAAGAATATTCTCACCTTGTGTCAGGCTGTCCCAGGCATTGCGGGATATTTAGCATTCTTGGTCCTGTCCACTGAGTACCAAAGACACCCCCCAGTCAATGTGACAACCATAACCACTCCCAGACATTTTCAAACACACCCCACGGGGTGGTACTGACCCCAATTAAGAAGTGCTGGTCTCAACAAAACTTAATTGCTTATCCAGGGCTCTACATTCTCAAAGCAGGGGTGGACAGCTCCTTAAAGTTTTCCTCAAGGTTTTTGTTAAAAACCTGTAGGCTTTGGCTTTAACTTATTTTTTATTGAAATTTTTATTGAGATGATTATAAAGTCACATGCAGTTATAAGAAATAATACAGGGAGAGTCTTTGTACACTATGTCCAGCTTCCCCATGGTAACAAAATGTTTGTTTTGTTTTGCAAGACTATGGTACAATATCACTGATTGACACTGACACAATCCACACATCTTATCCTGATTTCCCATTTTACCTGTACTGATTTGTGTGTGTTTGTGGGGTGGAGGGTGTTTCACACATTGTCATCACCTGTGTTATACTCATGCCTCCACCACACAGTGAAGACATTTCAACACCACCAGGATCCCTCATCTGACCTTTCATAATCACACATATCTTCCTCCCATGCCAACCGCCTTCCCCTAGGTCCTAACTCTGGGCAACCACCAGTCTGTCTCCCAATTCTAAAATGCTCTCATTTCAAGAATGTTATATAAATGAAATCATGCAGTATGCAACCTCTTGGTATTAGCTTTTTCTCTAAAAAAGAAAAAAGAAAAGAAATAAAAAAGAATGAGCAAAAGTCAAGAACAATTTACCTAAAAAAGATATAAAATGCCCCTAAACACTCATGAGAAGTTGTTCAACTCATTATAAGAGAAATGCAAATTAAAACTACATTGAAATGACATTTATCACCTATGAATAATGAGCAAAACTTTTAGAACTTGGCAACACTCTATGTTGGCAAGGGTGAGGAGAAACAGACACTCTTACACATTGCTGGTAGGAATGCAAAATGATACAGCCTTATGGACAGGAATTTGGCAGTATTTAACAACACTATATATGCATTTACCTTTTGTTCCAGAAATCCCACTTCTAGGAATTTACTCTAAAAATAAGCCTGCAAAAATACAAAATTATATATGTACAAGTTTATTCACTGCAGTATTATCTGTCATTGCAAAATATTGGTAATAACCTAAATGCTCATAGATTTATTGAATAAACTAAATTATATCCACACAATGCAGTGCTGTGCAGTTGTAAAAGAGAATGAAGATAAAGCAACATGGAGTAATTTCCAGGACATATTTTGTAAGTGAAAAAGCAAAGTGCAAAAGAGTATACGTAATATTCTATCTTTTGTGTAGGAAGAGGAAATAAGAAAATTACATGTATTTGCTTACTTAGTTGTGAAAGGAAATTGAGAAAAGATAAGCCAGAAACTAATGAGAATGGTTCCCTACAGGGTAGATGGGCTGGTCTCAAACTCCTGACCTCACGCGATCCACCCACCTCGGCCTTCAAAAGTGCTGGGTTTACAGATATAATCAGCCTCCCAGTAGCTGAGACTAAAGGCACACCACACCCAGCTAATTTTTGTAGAAATGGAATTTTGCCACGTTGCCTAGGCTGGTCTTGAACTCCTAAGCTCAAGCAATCTGGCCACCTTGGCCTCCCAAAGTGTTGGGATTACAGGCATGAGCCACCGTGCCGGCCCAGGTCTTCTAAACATTGTTTCTTACAATAATTTGAGGGTTTCTTGAAGAAACAGCTGATTGCAAGTTTGAGCCAAGAAGGACCTGGGATATCTTAAAAGTAAAAAAGTGCTTAAAAAAAAAAAAAAAAAAAAAAAAGAAGCAGCAGCAGCACATCAAAAAACATAGAGGCCAATTCAAGGGGGCTTCTCCTGGCCAAATCTGGGTCAATGCGAACATCAAAATACATAGCAATAATAATGACTTAAAACTCGTTGAAGGCCAGGCGCGGTGGCTCACACCTGTAACCCCAGAAATTTGGGAGGCCAAGGTGGGCAGATCACCTGAGGTCAGGAGCTTGAGACCAGCCTGGTCAACATGGTGAAACCCCGTCTCTACTAAAAATACAAAAATTAGCCTGGCGTGGTGGTGCGTGCCTGTAATCCCAGCTACTTGGGAGGCTGAGGCAGGAGAATCACTTGAACTTGGGAGGTGGAGGTTGCAGTGAGCCAAGATCATGCCCTTGCACTCCAGCCTGGACAAGAGTGAAAATCCATTTCAAAAAAAAAAAACTCATTGAATAAAATAAGAATCTATGAGTGTATGCTGATATAATTAAATAAGTGAATAAATAAGTGAGAGATCTTAATAAGCGAATTAAATAAGTGAATAAATAAGAAAGAGTAAGATCTTTCTTTTAGAATTATGCCAACAAATTAATGTAGAAAAAATGATGGAGTTAGATAAATCGCCATTTTGCAATCATCAGTTATTATAGATTCAAGAGTTAAACAAAGTTTATGGGAGGCCCCTGTTTTGGACGAGCCTTCTGCATCAGGACCAAGCAGACCAGACCAAACCAGAATGGAAATTTTGTGCTGAGTGCCATGTCATCAAACTGAACTTTGAAATAGGCAAGTTTTCCAAAAAGCAAGAGATTCTAGTCTACCTGAGTCAGCATAAGGAAGTCCCCTCTGTTTTAACCCCATAACGAGAGCAACTTTGAAACAACCAGTCCACTTTTTATTCTGTTTCTGCTTTCTGCAGCCCTTTTCAGCCTATAAAGTCAATCTCTTCTGCTCAGTTCATTAGAACAGTCATTCTCAATGAGATGTTGCCTGATTCTGGAATGGCAAATGGAAGTCAATTCAATCTTTAAACTAAATTTGTTGTAATTTTTTCTTTTGACACCAGTAAGAATTATCAGTGGATGCTAAAACTAGTGGGTGATGATTCAATAAGGAACAGGATATTTGCCTAGTTTTAAAGTATCTTTCAAAAATTACTTATTAATTACACAGGGGAAAAGAATAACTTACAGTGAGGAAACCTGGAGGACACCAGTGTAACCAAGGGATCAATGCCACCATCACCCATGAGACAAAGCAACCACACGTGCCTTCGAATACCATGTTCTGAGAAGGACACAACATACATCTGTGAGTTTCAAGCTCAAATGCAAGATCTGAATCTCATCATAAGGAAATGTTAGACAAACCCAAACTGAGAGACAATTTACAAAATTACTGACCTGTACTATTCAAAAATGTCAAGGTCAAAAGCTGAGGAAATGTTCCAAATTAAAGCAGACTGGAGAGATATGAGAACTAAATGCAATACTGGATCAAATCTTGGACCGGGGGAAAAAATTGCTATAAAGGCAATTGGCAAAATTTGGATTTGGGCTGTAGATTAGATGACAGCATTTTGTCAGAGTTAAATTTCCCAATTTTCATCACTGTACCGTGGTTATATAACAAAATGTCCTGTTCTAATAAAATACACACTGATATATTTGGAGGTAAAGGAATATAATGCCTACTTACTTTCAAATGGTTCAGGAAAAAAAACATTAATACTTAGAACAAATGATAATGCAAATAGGCCAAAATGCTAACTTGGTGAATCTGAGGGAAGGGTATATGGGAGTTGTTTGTACTATTGCAATTTTCTGTACATGTAAAATTATATCAAAATAAAAATTTACCCGCCAAAATCTTTTTCCACCAGTAAAAGTTTTTCTTAAGTGAAATTCCACCTGGAAGACCAATGTGTCCAACAAATAAACTTGGAGTCATTTGAGTGAAATGGGGATGGTAGCTCCAGAGGTCTGCCCACAGATTCCCCTCCCACTGTCCACAGCTACATCTGAAGGGCAAGGCCATAGCAACTTAGCTGTTCACAACCAGTCCCTCTCCATCAGAGCACTGGATGTGCCTAGGGTGGCATCTCTGTCCTCACCGCTATTCAGAGCCTCTTCCCTGATCACCTCTGCCCTCCACTTTCCTCTGAGTCACGCTCACTGTGCTCATCAGGCCTCTTCCTAATATTTATGCAAATATGTTAATTGCAGAGAATTCTCACACTGTCTGCTATTGCCTAGGGTCCACAACACTCACAAATGTTCTTCCCCAATCACACAGGGCTTCCCAGTTGCTAGTCTCATTTCTGCTTCAGGCTGTAGCTGCCCACATCTGTACTACAGATGGGCTTCAGAAGAAGGAGCGCTTCTTGAAGAAGTCAGTGCACTATGCTGATCCCTGCTATCTCCTCTTGGCCCTGTAAAATACCTCTGGCAGCTGCAGTGGAACTCTTTGGCATTAAGCAAGGAAAAGATACTGTATTCGTTCCTACTGCAACAAACTACCATTATTATGGTGACTTAAAACAACACAAATTTATTCTCTCACAGTTCTGGTAGTACATAGCCCAAAACCAATTTCACTGGACTAAAGTTGGGGTGTTGACAGTGCTAATTCCTTCCAGAGGCTTTGAAAGGAGAATCTGTTGCCTTGTTTCTTTCAGCTGCTGGTGCCTGTCTGTCTTCCTTGGCTTGTGGCCTCCTCCTCCATCTTCAAAGTTCATCACTTCAATCTCTGCTTCCACCATCACATCACCTTCTCCTCTTCTGTGGAATCTCCCTCTGCCTCTCTTCTATCAGGACACTCGTGATTACCTTTAGGGTCCACTCAAAGAACCCAGAATCATCTCCCCATTGCAAGCTGCTTAATCACTTCTGCAAACTACCCTTTGCCATATTATAAAGTAACATTCACAGGTTCTGGGGATTCAGAAGTAGATATTTTTAGGGGCTACTATTCAGCCTACCACAGAGACCTAAATTGATTGCTGCCCAACAGTTTTTCCCTGTTACTCAAATTCCCCAGCCTTTATGATGATTTGCTGTCTTTCATTTAGTTATTCCCCCAGGTGCACTGATTTGAGTTCAGAGCAGCTCATTTGTAACGCAGGCTGCCTTCGTTTTGCTGCTCTGCCGTATTGTGCCCCCTGCCGGCAGGTGACACTACAGAGCTTGTACCCGCAGCCCTCACCTCATACATGCCCATTGTCAAATAAATTGATGGATAGCCCTAGCCCTGGATGGAATCCCCTGAAAGCAACAGAAAGGGGATTGAGCAAGAAGATCCTCCACTGTTTTCCCAGCCTCTGGCTGGGGCAGATTGAGGTCTCCCTGGGAGATCTCATCAGCAACAACCACACTCATAAATCAAAAAGGAACTGAGCCACAGTGCTCCTGGAGAATGAAAGGGAAAAAAGAACATTGGTTCATGTTTGGGCTGATTCTAAACTATATGGGAATGAAAGCTTTGGGGGTGATGAATTTCCCTTTAATGCTGTCACATCTGTAGTCCTGGAGGTTTAACCTCTGATTTTTGACTGTAAAACCAACATTATTTATGCAAAGTTGACACCAGATGTTGCCAGAGAGATATAGCTAAAGTGATAAAAATCTATTTAACAGATTTAGTGAAGCAAATACAAACTAATTAACAATTTTAGAATTGGGATTAAACACTAATTCTTTTAAACCATAAAAACTGAGATGAACAAAAGGAAAAAAAAATCTTCTCCCTCTGAATAACTCAAAGAAGCCATCTGTTTGTCATTGAGAAAATGGCCCAATTGATAAATTTTGAACAAATTCCTACTTTTTTTCTGGATTTGAATGCATTATGGACAGCCAGCCCAGAAAGAAGGCACATAACTCCCTGGCTAATGTGTCAATCTGGGCTTCCCTGAAGCTTCAGAAAACAAGCTATTTGTGTACTGACTCAGAAATAAGGAGGCAAAGACTAAAATGATATCTTTATGAATCCTGCTTGAGGCATATGTTTTTGACCGTTAGTAAGAAACGATGGCCTGAGGTTCCTTCTAGCTTCCTCATGCAGTAGCCATTGGTGAGACACAAGTTCTTCATTAGCATCTCTCAACAAGGGCTGAGGAGCCTCTCTGCTGCCATTCTGAGACTTCCCAAATTAGGCCAAGTCTGAACCATGAAATTGTGGAGACTGGACTTGCTGACCTCCCATCTCCCCACCTGGATGTTCTCAGCCTCAATATGCAGTTTAATTCTAGAACGCAGGCTACAAAATTAATCCCATCCTAATCAGGGTCGGGTGATGAGGAGAAATTCTGTTTACTCTGGTCGCAAATTCAGTTGATTTGACATCAAATCTGTCTGATTGTTGGACCCCTTCTGAGTGGCCCCTGGGAAGAACTCAGATCTACTGTGAGCTACTTGAGGATGGAGATCTTTGCATCCCTTGTGCCTAACCCAGAGGCCTGCATATATAAATGCTCAATTAATAATAAATTACCACTTATTGAGTGCCAATTATGTGCCAGACACTGTGCTATCCCGTTTAGTCCTCTCAATAACACTATGAAATAGATGTTATTATGATCCCTGTTTATGGATAAGAATATGACATCTTAGATTAAGTAATTTGTCTAAGTTCATACAGCTCCTATGTGGCAAGATTAAGTTAAAACTCAGGCCTGTCTAATTCCTGAACTGATCTATAACCACTACACATATTCTGCCATATGCATGTACACAATAAATCATTCATTCACATTTCACTGTATTCTAAAAAAATGTTTGTGATTACTTTACAGAAATACAGCTAGTAGAACTCAATTGGGAGTGTTGAGTTTCAGGAAAGATAAGAGTGGAAAGTCAAATTGTTAAGTGCATCATCAGTCCAAACGAGGTCGGTGGCAGCACTTGGGGAACAATCTGAGGTACTCCTTGAGGTTTGGTCCTTGGACTCTTGAAGCAGGCAAGGCTGTGGACAACTGGTTCCAGGATGCAAGAGAAAGTCCCATCAAGCTGTGATGACCACAGAAAAGTTGGCCAAAGACCATGGAGGGTGAGCTGCAAGTGGACCAAGCCTGTCAACAGGACTTTGGGAACAGATCCCATGGATCTGGTACGATGCTGCCTCATTTTCTCCAAAGTGGGTCAGTGTTTGGAGTCTAGAAACAACATGTTTTAACAACTCAAAATTCTTCATTGGGTTGGGGTGTTATCAAAGCCAGTTACAGCCCATATCCTTTTCATCTGCCCATCCCGTAAAAGGCAACCAAGCTCATGGATTCCTTGTAGTTGTCTGAACGTTTGCTTGGTCAGTGTCCCTTCTTTACTCCAAAAGATCCTTTATGACTAGAAATATGTGCCATTCTCTTGGGACCTCCTAATGGCTATTATCTAAAATTCTCCTGATGATACAGATACACACTCAAATACATATTGGAATAGCATAAACATTTTTCAGACTAGAGTTTCCGGTCTGTACTTCTGGACAATGAGCGGCCAGATTAGACCCCTAATTCCTAAGCCTACCACTGGGCAGGATGGCAAGTGGTCACTATCAGAGAGGCATGGCAGCACCATACCAGATACAGAATAATAGCTGAAGATCAGAACACGAATGAGCAATTAAGTTGCCTCAGTTTGCCGGTAAATCTGAGAACAGACCAACTTGGATGCGATATAGATTAGAGCAGGTAGAAACTGATTTTATCACCCTCTGGCAGTTTAAGCCCCGATCTTTCCCTCAATTCTTGCCCCATATCAGGGAGCTAGTCATGCCATTGGGCTTTTCATGCCAGTATTTCTCAAACTAGGGCCTCTGGACATTTTCTCTGGGTTCGTGAGATTCTGCTGGTTTTTTTAAATTTGTTTTCATATTGATGAAAATATAAAAATAATCAATATTCATATCTTGTGTGTCAACTGGATGACCAACTCAAACCACAGAATTTCTATGTCCACATGTAGATTTGTGTTTATGACAGCATAAGGGTCAAATAGAACTGCTTTAATTCTCTCAGACTAGTGAAAAATGAGTGTGATGGACTTCAACACAATGTGATCACTGACAAGTGAAGAACAAATGACCTCACAGCATCCTGTAGAAACAAAGGTGTCATGATATTTAGGATAGAGGAAGATGGCGGACACGGTGAGTCATCATTTGGCATGCAGCACATTCAGCAGAGTCGTGGCCAACTCACACAAACCTGTGCCATAGCCCCAGGACCATATCCACATGGCAAGAAATGATTTTGTTTTAGCAAACCAACATCATTGATCCTATTAAAGATTAATCTGAATTCTATTGATTTTGTGGATTTGTTTGTATTTTATAAATTCATAAAAGCTTCTCTAAGCTTTTATGTTAAATGTTAACGTTTACACAGTATTGCTTATACTTAAATTTATACATGTGTTATGTTTTTAAGATTATACTTAGTTTAGCATCTGTGTATATTTAAATTAATTATGATAATAAAATTATTTGTCAGCATTGTTTTCTTCTAAAAAGAGACTATGCATCATTCAAGCTGGAAGCACTATTTATTATTCTCTGAATATTACATAATCAATTTCTCTAATACGGTGGCACTTGCCCTCTGTTGGTCAATGAGTGTGTCTAATGTATTCTAATGGTTGGACTAACTTCTTTACTTTGTTATGGCCTCCTTGCATGCTCCTGAAGAATGCTGAAATGGTCAGTAATGTTAAACAGGAGTAGAACATAAAGTCCCAGAAGGTTCTCAAGGCAAGTCCTCAAGAGCTAGCATTTTGTCAGAAGGGAAAAGCAGAAACCCAGCATCAGATCTGGGTAAGACTTAGTTGTACCCAGGCAACAGGACAGTCCAATGCTCATCCCTGGGGTATCTTGATCTCCTCCCACCATAACCATTAAAAACAGGCCTGGAGGACCAAGCCTGCAGCTGAAAATCCACCGGCCCCAGGTGTGAAGTGGCAAAGGCTGAGAGGCAGGACCCAGACTGGTGAATTCACAGATAGATTGCTGGCCACAGAGAAAATAAATTATTTTAGATATAATTAAGTGTAGACAATAAAACACCAAGGCCATCCCAATAAAACATCCCATTACTTCTGACTTGAGCTATATACAAAAGAAGAGAAGCAAGATCCCGTTAGAAGAAATTGTTGACATATTAGAGCTTTGCCCTTAAGCCCCATCCATGGCCCTTTAAATGTGGCCAGCCTGTATGTGGACAGCGCTAGGATCTGAGGAGGGGATGGCACCTGGGACAGAGTGACAGTCAAGGTCAGTAATGCTCGCTCTGGGCCACTGACTAAAACAGTTCCTGCCTGTCCTGAAGCAAATACCCACAAAATCCAAGAGAGCTATATGAATGAAGGAGATAGACAAGCTTTTACATGCAGACACACTAGGTTTATATTAAATACATACACATACTTTTTAATCCCACAAAGAACTATGCTTTCTGCCATTTTTCTTGAAACATACAACCCCTTTTGGGCTATCTTTCATGTGTTTTCATTGTTACTGAAGACATGGATACACACAAATACTTTTTTTTATTTTATTATTATTATACTTTAAGTTTTAGGGTACATGTGCACAAAGTGCAGGTTTGTTACATATGTATCCATGTGCCATGTTGTTGTTTTGCACCCATTAACTCATCATTTAGCATTAGGTATATCTTCTAATGCTATCCCTCCCCCCTCCCCCAACCCCACAACAGTCCCCGGTGTGTGATGTTCCCCTTCCTGTGTCCATGTGTTCTCATTATTCAATTCCCATCTATGAGTGAGAACATGCAGTGTTTGGTTCTTTGTCCTTGCGATAGTTTGCTGAGAATGATGGTTTCCAGTTTCATCCATGTCCCTACAAAGGACATGAACTCATCTTTTTTTATGGCTGCATAGTATTCCATGGTGTATATGTGCCACATTTTCTTAATCCAGTCCATCATTGTTGGACATTTAGGTTGGTTCCAAGTCTTTGCTATTGACACACAAATACTTTTATATCATAAAGGAAACAATAGTGCAAGGGTGCAGCAAAGGATATGGGACACACAGTTTAAAGTGAAGAGATGGTGTGCTGAACTCAACAGCACTTGCTCTGAAAATCGCAGGCCCTGCCCAGGCCCACTGAAGCCACTGCATATGCCTTGCTAAGGCAAATATCAGTTCTGCTCAGCATTAATTCCAGGAGACTACAAAGGGAGCAGAGGATGAAATGATGTTCAAAGGCCATTCATCCTTCAGATTTGGGCCAACCATTCTCCAGTGTAACCAGTTTGCTGCTGGACATCTTTTTCTGTAATACATTTATTAATTAACAACCTATATCAGATAATAGAAGTAGATTCCCAATGCAGAATACCATTACGTGTCTGGGTACACATAATGATGCCGTTCCCACATCTTGGCCAACAGCCCACACTAACACGGCCCTGCTGATGTGGGTATAACAAATTCTATTAAATGAAAAACCCAACATAATGGCAGCTATTAATATCTTCTAATATTAATAGGCAGCATTAATCTTATATAATAGAATCTGTCCACTTACCAAGCACTTCGTTTCACAGCTCTTCCCAATTTCTTTAAGTGTCCTCCCACCACCCTGATCACTATCTGCTGGACACTCTCTGATTTGTCATAACTACCAAGGTGGGGGCTGGAGGGGCCACCAATGCACTAACAGCACATAAAAAGTAACCTCAATTAGGACTCTAAAGCTCTCTTATTCTCTCAGCTACATCCACCCCAAGAGGAGAATGAACACAGGAGACATCCTCTTTAGTATAACACACTCTTGCTATCCTTCAGATCTCAGCTTTGGTGTCACTTCCATCAGGAAGGCTTATCTGCCTGTCTCCTCTACCTCAGTAACAACAACAACAACCGGATTAAGTGTGCTCCAACAAGGTTCCCCAGGACTGTTGGTTTTTCCGTATTTGCCATCACCTCCTGCAGTCTTCTTGTTAGCGGGGGGCATCTCTCCAACCAAGGCATAGAAAGCATTCAATAAATATTGAGTAAGTGGACAAATGACTGAATAGATTTTTAGATGGATTAATGCATAGGTAGATGGGAGGATGGGTGGATGGGTGGATGGGTGGATGGGTGGGTGGCTGGGTGGATGATGGATGGATGGATAGATGGATGGGTGGGTGGGTGGATGGATGGATAGATGGGTGGATGGATGGATGGATGGATGGATGGATGGATGGATGGATGGATGGATGGATGGATGTTCTTTGCCTTTGTTAGAGGTTCTGTCTAAGGAAAGGAGTGTTCTCTGGTATGATGGTTTAAGGGTGATCTTGCCACAAGATGGCACTCATAATTTTCTTAATTTATGGGTTTTATAGAAAATTTTCATGTCAAATTTTAAATTGTCTTAGAATCATTATATATGTTTCACAGCTAATGTAACTTATTTACTATACTGTCCATGTTTCATGTTCCAACACATTTCACTCAATAACTAACATGTTATTTCCTCCTGGAACATCAAAACGACCCTGCAGCATTTTGCTGTGATGTTGGGTGGGTTGCTTTGGGGCTCTGTGAAGAGTGCAGAGAACCAAGTCCCTCGATAGTACAGGGAATCAAGGCACTGTTCTTCTACCGCACCATCTCCAACAACAGAGTCAGCAGAAAAGTGAAACCTTGACTTGAAATATCCATTAACCTTTGAAAACATGAATCTTGCCTTGACAAAATAATAATCTCTTACATTTACACAGTGTTTTATGCCACACAAAACAATTTTGCATCACCAAAAAACAGTTTTTGAGTACTTGAGAACATGCCAGTCACTTTGGATTTAGTAACTACATTTAAACTTCATGCCAACCCTATGAATTATTCCTTAATATCTCCCATCTTACAGATAATAAAATGAAGGTTCAGAGAGGGGATGTGACTCACCAGAATTACCTAGGTGGTAAGTGGCAGAGGTATAGTTCGGACTCAAGTTTTATTTTTAACTCTACATTAATTTGCTTCCTGTTATTTGCTGTGACATAAGCTATTTCAGTGTTAAGGAGACCGTGTTAGACAATAAGGAGGAAAGGAAACTTCCACGTATAACTTCCTGTGATTATGTGCATATATTTACGTGCACATGCATACACACACACACACACACACATAAACTCACCAGCTCTATAAAGGGAGTAATAATTACCATTTTCAAGTAACCACAACATGCTAGGCACAATGCCAAAAGGTTCTTTCACACATCATTTCATTTTATCCCTACCTACTTCTGTGAGAAAGATCATTATCCCCATTTTACACATGTGAAAATTGCAGCACAGAGAGATTAAATGGCTTATGTTATGTCACAGAGGAGCTAAGCACCAGGGCTGAAATTCAAGTTCAACTCCACCTGACTTCAAAGCTTCAGTCCTTTCTGTGGCCACCTGAGTACGGGTGAGGGGTAACTTGGGAATTCTGGGAAGGATTCCTGGAGTTGCCTCTCTACTCTTTCTGCTCTTATCAAACTGCCTATAGTCACCAAAACTTCCTCTGAGCCCTCACATCTTCTGTTCCTCTGCTGGAAATGCCCTCCCCTACAGAGTCTGCCTGGAAAGCGCCTGCCACCTTTGAGCCCCAGCTCAAATACCACTTCTCCTATGGTGCCTCCTCTGATAGCCCCCACCAAATGTATACACACATCCTCATGCCACATCCATTGTCCTTCCTCTAAATCTCACCCTCTTTCCCTATACACACATACACTCATCTTGTCAGTCTTTATAGAATCCTAAATATCCCACTGCATGGTGTCAACTGTGAATGGCCTGAGATTTTTATCTATCTGTAAGCTAACAAATTGACCTGCCACAGACTCACAGATGCTGGCAGAAGACGCAGATGACGTCTTCACTCTCTATCTCTGGCACCTTTAACGATGGCCTGCTCATAGGAGGAATTCTGTCCATGACTGCTGAGTAACTGAGAAAGTAAGTTCAATGCAAGTCCAAATGGTTGATGATACATAGCTATGGATAGACAGGCTGTTGGCAGATCTGTGAGGAGTGAAGGAAAGAGCTGTGAAAAGAAAGGCATGAGCAGTGGCAGCAGGTGGAGTCTGGGAGGATGCAGGTTCCCCTCCATGGACCAGCTAGAAAGCCTATGTCTATTTGTATTTAAGTCTCAAGCTGGAAAATTCGAGAATTAAGCCTAGCACAGTGGCACACGCCTGTAATGCTAATTACTTGGGAGACTGAGGCAGGAGGATCCCTTGAGCCCAGGAGCTTGAGACAAGGCTAGGCAACATAGTAAGACAGATGAAAGAAAAGAAAAAGAAAAAGAAGGAAGGGGAAGGGAGAAGGGGGAAGGGGGAAGGGGAAAGGGGAAGCGAGAGGAAAGGGAAAAGGAAAGAAAAAGAAAATTCAGGAATCAATCTCTCTCGCTCTCGCTCTCGCTCTCTCCCTCGCTCAGACTGCACTGCTGTGGTGCTATCACGGTGTGCTGGCACCTCAAACTCCTGGGCTCAAGCAGTCCTTCCACCTCAGCCTCCCAGGTAGCTGAGACTACAGGTGTGTCCCACGACATCTGGCTAGTTTTTATATTATTTGTAGAGACCATTTCGCTATGTTGCCCAGGCTGGTCTCAAACTCCAGGTTTCAAGCAATCCTCCCACCTTGGCCTCCCAAAGCACTGGGATTACAGGTATGAGCCACTGTACCTGCCTCTCTTTTTTCTTTTATTTTATTAACAAACACTTACACATGGCACTTACTTTGTGCCAAGCACTGGCTTGAAGAACTTTACGTTTATTAACATATATGTTACATCTATGTTCATCTTCACAACCTCTGTGACTGCTGCAGGGAATTCAGTTGAATGTGGAAAAAATGATACCCCCTGACTTCAGGGTAAACACCTCAACTAGTCTGAGGCAGGCTGCAGGAAGTCCACGTGGAGAGAGGGCTGTCTCTTGTTCCAGCCCCCAGTTGCTTGAGTGTTCGCAGGCCTGGCCTAGACTGAGAGGAAGGCTGCAAGAGGACCCCAGCCCCCATTAAAACCAAGAGAGAGCCTACCTGAACCATCTACTCCTAGATTTGAGAGAAAAGTAACTGTTTTGAAGCCACTGCTCTGGTGTGACTTGCTATGCTGCACTAGATGACTGACACAGGCTTGGGTTTCCTTCGAGATGAGTGCTGTTCTTAGCCCCAGAGTCCAAGTCCCTGACCACTATACTAAGGTCCCTCTAGTTAAGCCCATAAAATGAAACTAACTAGATAATCCCATCAACACGCCAGATCTCCAAGTTGCAACCACCTCTACTAAGGATTCCTGCGTGTTTCAAAAATGTCTGCTAATCCTTTGTTGTTTTGGTCATTCTGCTTGGCTCCAGTTAACAATAACTCTAGGGTTGCAGCACTTTCAGCTCTTCCAAAGTATGCACACAAACAAGTTTAAGTGAAGCCTAGAAAGACCTCTAATGCCCACAGCAAAACAAAAATGAAAACAGATGAGGGCCCGCTCTTCAGCTGTATACCTTGACCAGTAGTAAGAAGTCCAAACAACAAAAATGCTGTTGGTTAATGTGGAGTACAGCTATACCACAGAACTTTATTTAAAACATATTTTGGGCCAGGTACGGTGGCTCACACCTGTAATCCCGGCACTTTGGGAGGCCGAGGTGGGTGGATCACTTGATGTCAGGAGTTCAAGACCAGCCTGGCCAACATGCCAACATGGTGAAACCCTGTCTCCACTCAAAATACAAAAATTAGCCGGGTGTGGTGGTGCACATCTGTAGTCCCAGCTACTCGGGAGGCTGAGGCAGGATAATGGCTTGAACCTGGGAGGCAGAGTTTGCAGTGAGCCGAGATTGTGCCACTGCACTCCAGCCTGGGCGATAGAGTGAGACTCAATCTAAAAAATATAAAATTAAAATAAAAACAAAAAATAAAACACACCTTGGGGGGAAAGAAGTATACCTGACAAGAAGATTCTCTAGATCGGGGGTGAGCAAACTACGACCTATAGGCCAAATCCAACTGGCCACTTGGGCTTGTAAATAAAGCCTTATTAGAACACAGCCATATCCATTCACTTATATGTTGCCAGTGGCAGCAGCAGAGTTGAGTCGTTGTGAGAGGCTGTGTAGCCCACAAAGCCAAAAAGACTTATTCTTTACAGAAAAAACTTTGTCAAATCCTGCTTTAGGTAAGAGACATTTTGCTCCTTTTTAATGTTTTAAATGTCTCTCAAATCATTCACCCCTTTCCCTCATTCTTGTTTTTAAATGTTTAATTATGAGATATTTCAAACATACAGACAATACAACTAAATGGTAAATAACTTGCTTATGTACCCATCACTGACATTAAACAGATGTTAACATTTGTCATATTTGTTTCCGCTCATCTTTAAAAAAATAAAAAATATACAGCTAAAGTATCCCTATCTCTTTTTCTTCCCTGCTTCTCCACAGGTTGTCATTTCTTAAAGTTGGAGTGTTTCCTTCCTATTCACGTTTTTGCACATCACTACAAACCTATACAATTTGCTACAGGCTTGTACCGTTTTTCCATAAATACTATCATATCGCATGTGTCTTTTGGCCACATTTTTCCACTCAGTACTACGTTTTTGAGATGTATAGTTATTGACACATGTATATCTAGTTCATTCACTTTCATTGCACATGACATTCCTTTTTATGAATAAACCACAGCTTACATTAACAGTTATGTAACAACATGATGAGAGACAATTCGGTTGTTTCCACTTTTCTCTGTTATCCACAGTGCTACATTCAATATCTTTGTATACATCTCCTGTTGCACAAATATATGAGTTTCTCTAGGGCATGTTCCTTTGAGGAATAGCTGGTCAACAGGTGGGAACATGATAAATTATCTTCCATTCACCCTTCCAGAGTCCACTTTCCACTCATTCCCATCCTGCTCTGGGCCCTCAGAGCTGAATAGTGTGGACTAACCAGCTGGCTCCCTTGCCTTCTGTCCCCTTGTGTTGAGCCAATGCAGAAGACCAATGGGAAGCAATGGGAAGTTGGAAGGTGGAGGAAAGTGCAATCGGGGTACTTATTTCCCCAGTTCCCTCCCCATGGGATCAGTGCAGGCTGGTGAGGCCCCTCTACTGAGGGTCACAACACTCTCTGTCTCCAGGTTCCAGTAACTGCTCCAACAGCTTTGCCCTTCAGGCCTACGGGTGGTCAGGTCCCACTGACACTAATTCCTGGGTACTGCCCCATCCCTTGTGCTTTTCCTGTACCTTGTCCATATCTTTCTAAATAGTCCTATTATTAAACTGCCCACAAATTATCAAATTTGAGGGTGCCAACTGTTTCTGCCAGAGCCCTAGCTGACATGACGTGCATCCTCAGTTTTATAGTCTCTGTAAACTGCTCCCCAAAAGACCTGTATCAACCTGTACCCCCACACATTTGTGTATGAGTTCCTATTTCTTCACATTTTCTCCAAAACTTGGTGTGATCTGATTTATAACTTTTTCCAATGAGGCTGAGCAGGAGCATCTTTTAATATATTTATTGGTCATTTGTAAATTGTCTGCTCATATTGTTTGCCTGATTTTCAGGCTTTTTCTTTTTCTTGATAATGTAAATGAGTCCTTTAGGTATACTGAACACTCATTCTTGTTTGACTAGAAAGAAATCTCCTAATCTGGGTCTGGTCATTTCCCTTGATTTATGGTGATGGCTTTCAATTTGAAGGTAGTCAACATTGTCAATCTTTTGCTGATTTTGCTTTTTATAACTTAAAGTCTTTCCTAACTTATTGCCATAAACATAATCTCTTATACTTTCTTCCAAAAGTTGCATAGTTTTGCTTTTCATCTTTAGCCTATCTGGAGTATATTTTATTCCAGGTATTAGGTGAAAGGTAGGAATATAATTTTATTTTTCCATACAAATAGCCATTAGATTATTGATTAGCCCTCCCTATCTTCACTAATTCATAAGGCCACTTTGCCATATTTTAAGACTCCATATATACACGGGGTTGTTTCTGGGCTCTGTTATTTTGTTCCATGCATCTACTTGTCTATCCCTCTCCCAGTCACACTGCCTTTGTGAAAAGTCTGGAAGTATCCTACCACCTTCCCCCAAATCTGCTTCTTCTTCAAAATTATCTTAAGTGTACTTTCTCACGTGCATTTTAGGTTGTAGACGTGTGGTGTTATTTCTGAGGTCTATGTTCTGCTCCATCATTTCAGTCCCAAAACTCCTCAAACTTACAAGCAACTTCAGCAAAGTCTCAAGATACAAAATCAATATGCAAAATCACAAGCATTCCTTTACACCAACATTAGGCAAGCAGACAGCCAAATCATGAATAAACTCCCATTTACAATCTCTACAAAGAGAATAAAATACCTAGGAATACAGCTCTAGCATGCCACCATTATGGTTTTGCACAGATTCATCTAAGGCACATAGGCAAAGTGTGTGAAGTGTGACCACAGTTTGACCTAAATCTTTGCAGAGCACCCTGCCATCCTCCCAAGAACATAGCATGGCAGACAAATACTCCCTATTTTGCAAGAGATTGTCATGAGTCAGTTTCTTATCTGCCTGCCTAGTTCTGGTGAAGCACGAGCTTTCAACCTTAATCATCCCCCACCCTGCTAGAGTACAGCCACACGTTATAAAACTGCTTATCTATAGCCTAGAATTGGTTCCCCCATAACAGAGGAACCTACTGCTCCTATCATCTGTCATCTGGACCCTTTCATTTTGGTGTCATCCTGGGGACAAGGTACATACGGAGCTGACACCATACTGATCGTGCTTTTGCTATCTATGTAAGTAGTAAACTGTAGGTTTGTTTTGTCTTTATCAACCAAATCTAGGCTGTCAATGATGCCTGGAAGCTGCTTCACTCATTGGAATGATGTTGCTAATAGTCTTCTTCATGATTTTTAAAGTTAAAATCTCATTTTCCTTCTAATATATATTTGAGACTTAGCTCTTGTTTTTCTAATTAAATCTCATTAGAGGTGCATCTATCTGATTAGCTTTTTCAAAGAACCAGCTTTAGTTTTATAGATATTCTCTTTGTTTGTTTACAATATATTTTCAGGTCTTTATTATGTTCTCTTTTTTTAGATTTGTTTAGTTCTTTTTCAATTTCTTGCAGTGGACACTTAACTCATTACTTTTCAATCTTCCTCTCTCTAATATTTGGTAAATTTTAAGGGTATACATTTCCCCTAAGTACGTTTCACTTGTATCTCACATGTCTAGTGAGTTATAGAGTTTTGTTTTCTTGTTTATTTCGTTTTGTTTTGGTCATTCAGTTCTAAAAACATTTCTCATCTCAATAATTATTTTTTCTTTGAGTCATAAATTATTTGGAATTTTTAAAGTTTACAAATACATAGAGGATTGGCTGGTTGTCTTTTCATTAATGATGCCTAACTTTATTAAATTGGAGACAGACAATATAGCTGTTTGATAATGAGTCTTCACTTTGTGGCTTAGTGTGTGGTCAAATTTTAAAACTGTTCCAGGTATTCTTGAAAAGAATTTGTATTCTTAAATGATTATGTTTAAAGCTCTGTATATTTCCATTGAATTAAGCTCATTAATTTTGTTCTTCAAATCTCCTATATCCATATTAAATTTTGCCTATTTGGTCTACTAATACTGAGAAAAATGTTAGCCTCCCATTATGATTACAGGCTTGTCAATTCTGTCTTATGATTCTACCAGTGTTGCTCTGTGTATTTTAAGGCTGCATAAAAATTCATAATTATTTTAGCTTCCTGCTTTATTGTTTTATCATTATTTAATAACCCTCTTTTTACTTAACAAAAATAAAACCTGTATTATCTTACTAACATATCTATACTAGTTTTCTTACAATTGGTATTTTCATTTATATATTTTCTTTTTTTAATTTTCCATTTTTATTTTTCATTTTCTTTATTTTCATCATTCTCAGTTCCTATGTTTTTGAAATAACTCCCCTAAACAGCATTTTGTTTTGTAGCCAGTTTGAGAGCTTCTGGGTTTTTTGTTTGTTTGTTTGTTTGTTTGTTTTTGAGATAAAGTCTCACTCTGTCTCCCAGGCTGGAGTGCAGTGGCGCAATCTCGGCCCACTGCAACCTCCGCTTCCTAGGTTCAAGCAATTCTCCCTGCCTCAGCCTCCTAAGTAGCTGGGATTACAGGTGTGCACCACCACACCCAGCTAATTTTTGTATTTTGAGTAGAGACAGGGTTTCACCATGTTGGCCAGGCTGCTCAAACTCCTGACCTCAGGTGATCCACCCGCCTTGGCCTCCCAAAGTGCTGGGATTACAGGCATGAGCCACTGCGCCAGGCCAAGAGCTTCTGTTTTTTAAGTGGTGAGTTTGTTTCATTTGTAATTATTTCATTTATTGATATATTTGTATTTGTTTCTACCTTATTTTATGCCTTCTACTTACTCTAGTTTTTCTTTTTGTTTTCTTTTTTCCTGCCTGCCATTGGATTGAGTTGTATTTATTCCCTCTCTTTCTACCCTCTATTGATTTGTAAGGCCTACCATCTATCAGTTCTTATAGTGGTTACTCTTAATTTTTGAACATGCATACTTATTTTAACAATATCTAAGTTTTATGTACATATTGTTTTACTGCTCTTACTAATAACAATATATTTTAACTTTACTTTTGCTTATCATTTATGTTATTACTGTCCAGTGTTATTTGTATACCATAGGAATTGGTTGTTATTTTTCTTATTTTATACAGTAAGGAGGGATGTATCCTTTGTATATACCCAAAACTGTAATGATTTATTTGCTCATTGTCATTTTTCTACATCCCATTTCTTCCTTTTAGGTTTGTTTTCAATTTTTTCTGAAATGTGCTCTTGACTAGTTCTTTAAGGAAGGGTCAGTTAGTGGTAATTTATACAGTCCTCATCTAAAAACGCTTTTACTTAACCTTCACTCTTGAGTGATAATGGAACAGAATTCTCAGTTGACAGTTATTTTCCCTCAGCTCTTGAAAATAGTCTTTCATTGTCTTCTAGAATCTATTGTTGCAGTTAAGAAGACTGTCATGAATCTAGCGTCCTTTTATTAGCAATTTGTCTTTTTTCTCTCGTTGCTGTTATGATTTTCTTTTTGTTCTCAGAGCTCTGCAGCCCCTCTAATATAAGGCTTTTTTGCAGTAAGTCTCAGGATTCATGGCATTTCTGAATCTGCAGTTCCTTGCCTTTTGTCAGTTCTGGAAGAGTATCAGCTAATATCTCTTTAACTCTTTAAATACTGTCTCTACCCCATTCTCTATATTCTGTGCATTTGGAATTTGGAACTTCATACAACATAAACACACACGCACACACACATGCATGTGCACGCACACAGACAGGAATGTTTATATGAAATTCTTATGTTTACTCTCAGGTGTACATGCGCGCACACACACACACACACACACACACACACATACACCCATATTTTTCCATACTTTTGTCTCTCTGTCCTGCTTTTTGGGAATTTCCTCAGATCTTGCTTCCATTTCACTAATTTGGTCTTCAACTGTATTTGCTGTTTAACAAATCCAATGACTTTTTAAATTTCCAATGATTATAGTTTTATCTAAAAATTATATTTGTTGGCCGGGCGAGGTGGCTCACTCCTGTAATCCCAGCACTTTGGGAGGCCGAGGTGGGTGGATCACAAGGTCAAGAGATGGAGACCATCCTGGCCAATGTGGTGAAACCCCGTGTCTGCTAAAATTAGCTGGGCATGGTGATGCGTGTCTGTAGTACCAGCTACTGGGGAGGCTGAGGCAGGAGAATCACTTGAACCCGGGAGGCAGAGGTTGCAGTGAGCTGAGATCACTGCACTGTATGCCAGATTTACTAATAGAATCGAGTCCTAGCTATTCCTGCAACACTATTCTATGCTCTATTCTATTAGATTTGCTAATAGAATAGAGTGAGACTCCATCTCAAAAACAAAACAAAAAGATATATATTTGTTATTTTAAATTTGCTCATTCTTTCATCTTGATAACGTTAAAAATCCTTATTATATATTCTTTTTCATATTGATTTTTGGTGTCTTAAACTCTTAGATATCTAATTATCCCTTTTATTACATCTCCTGACTTTTATTCTGGATGGATCATTTCTTCATTTATTTTGTGATTTTTATGGTGAGATAACATATTGTTTCATGCCAGGGTCTCAATTCTAACAGTCTGCCTTAAGCAAGGTCAAGACTGTGCTCTCATCCTACTGTGGATGTTATAACCAAAATTAGCAAGACCAGTAACACACACACACACACACACACACCAGCTACAACCTCAGCTCTGTATTTACTGCTTTTGTTTTCAGTTCCTTCTTCACTTTGGGCCTCTAGGGGATCTCTTTTTTCTTGAAAACTCAGCTATTCGTTCTGAGTGGTTATTATAATACCTTACCCAGCATTTCTAGGTGTTTTTATATGGAAAGTTTTATGCTTTCCTAATCTGCCATCTTGTTGGAACCAGAGGTCAAACTGAACTTACTGGCATGTTGCATGTAATATTTTTTAACTATTGTGAAGTCAAAATTGGGTCATTAGTGAGCAGATAACTGGTGGGGACACATCAGTGTATAAGTCATGAAATTACACGTGTGAACTTCAGCATGGTTTCACAGAAATACCTTAGCCCTTCAAGATCCATAGACATTGCTTTGAATTTTAGCTCTGCAAAAGGTAATACCTATGTGATCTTAGGTAACTTAGGATCTCTAAAACTCAATATTTTCACCTGCAAAATAGAAATGTTCATCTTTCACGGTCACTAGTGATGCCAAACCTAAAAACATGTATTAAGATCTATTTGGAATAAAAATATTTTAAAATTGTATGACACACTTGCATGCCTTCTTCCAAAGAATAAAAATTACTTTACCTTGTCTTAGACACTCGGAGTCATTGCTTCCAGCCTGAGCGACCATGCTGAGAAGGGAAGAGAGGAACATGCATCAGGATGAGTGTGGTCTGTTGGCCTTTTCCCCATACACAGGATGCCACCAATACAAAAGGGCTAGATGACAAGTGACACGAGTCTGCCATGCTACATGCCAGGGCAGCCTCACAGTTAGCATCTGCTCTCAAGATGCTCATACTCAGAAAAAAGTCAACCATGGAAATATAAGAACAAGTACAAAGAAGTTTCCTCCAAGACCTTTCTATACATCCTCTCAAGAATTTTCACAACAGCCCTGAGAAAATTATATTACGCCCATTTTACATATTAGGAAACTGAGTTTCACTAAAGGTTATATGATCAAAATAATTGAGGAAGCCAAAAATGAGACCTTCTTAACTGCTCCACCACCCCTCCTCCGTCAGTCAATTAGGCTCTCCCTCCTCCGCACTCCCAGAACGCTTTGTGCTTGCCCGATATAGCACTTACCACACTGAACTCAGTTTTCGGTTCAGAGTCTATCCCCGCCCTTAGAGCTTCTTGAGGACACTAATTGTCTTGTATTCATCTTTGAATCCCAAGCCTCTGGACAAGGTGACTCTAACAAAGATTTGCTAAATGAAACTCAGATCTATCTCCAAATCCAGTATTCTTTCTTCTGTCCCACACTATCTCCTGGTCGTTATCACAGAAAGCACCAGAGCCCACCTGGAATAGCCCCCTGCCCATTTGCATCTGAATCCATGACTCTCTCCCAAGGTCAGGAAATAGACAAGGCTTTTACTGTGGATAGCAGGAACTAAAGCCAGATCCATTGCTGTGTCCCTCTCCAGGCTGGGCACAGAGTCTGGCATGGGGCTGGGTACCTCTTAGGGAATCAGAAAGCCTGGGTGATTGAAATTGATTAGCCTTTTGATTTGAGGAGCCTCAGACACAGAGCAGTGCTGACTCGGGGAATCACAGCTCCCACAATGACTCACACATCAGGACCTCTTTAATGGGAAATTATGGAGATGTGCTGCCTGGAGCTGTCTTAATTAAGAACAACCTGATCTTGATTGCAGCGTCTGAGTGAACTCCCCTCCCCTCTCCTTTTCTCCTTGACACCAAGAAGCGAAATCTGGCTGCCTTTGACAAGGCTTTCCTTCCCCCAATCACGCTGCTGACAGGCTGTGGTTGGTGACAGTTGAGCTAGATGGGTGTGGCAGCCCTTCAGCCAGCATGAGGCTCCCTAATGGACAACATCAATCAGTGAGTAGCAGAGATCTCGGAGCCTCTATCCTGTCCCAGGTCTCAGGAAAGGCTGGGGCTAACTAAGTCTGGGAAAAGGCAAAACGTAATCAGGTTGGATGTTTTTCTGGCACCCATTCTCCCCACCTCTGTCCCAAAGCTAGTTTATCCTGGAGACTATATTCCAACTAGAAATGAAAGATAGACCCCCTTTACAACCTACCACCTCTGAGCTCCAGCCCCCAACCTAAGGGCAAGCTGGGCCTGAGCCCCCAAGGGAAGGAAGGGTACAGCCATTCTCTCTCCATGCTCATGGACATCCTATTAACCCATTAATGCCAGAGGTTGCAATTTTTTTGAAGTACTGACGTGTGAAAAATCAGACCTTGGCAATGACCTTGAGCAGTAGGAGATAAATAACTCCCAGATGCTTAGCGTTCCAATAATGGAACACTAGGCATAAATGGGTTTAATATACTCAGGGTCCAAAAAGATGACTGGGCTCCAGGAAGGTCTGGCTTCTCAAGCCAACATTCTAAACCCCAGCCCAGAGCCAGATACAACCTGACAATTTCCTGTCAGCCCAGATTCCCTCATTCAGTCCATCCCTGGATTCCCCATCACCATACTCTATCCAGGTGCCACAGCCTCATTCAGCAAACATTTGCTCATGTGTGTGAGGCCCTGACACTCTGTGGCTCCGTATCCTTCTCCCCTCCCTCTCCAAACACACACACACACTGATAATTTTGAAGTCGAGTATTTATTGAACTGATAAAAGAGTTTTCAAAGAAGTTTTATCACCATGTGTGACTCATCTTTTAGTTGGTGGCTTTAGGTTTCTCTTGTCCCCAGCTTCTCAAGAGAGTAATTAATAAAGCACAAACAAACACTTAAATCATTTGGGAACTCACTATTTAAATGCTCTAAGAGTGAGCTTCATGTAATGATACAGCCATTCCTTAAATCATCTGTGGGCAAAATCTCCTTAAACAGGAAGACCCTGGGATAGAAGTCCCACTTGAATGAATAGGGCTGTTAAACCTCACCTGACAGGACAAGATGGGGGATAGTGTGTATCTACTCTCCATATATCAGCTGCCCTAACTTGTTCACAAGGGCTATCGGAAACCTTAATCCTAGAAAACACCCCTTTTACCTGAGGCTTGGCTCTGCTTCTCCTACCTAACCCTTTCCAGTGGCTTCGTGTTACCCAGATGAGTAATTATCAGAATGTGGTTCCCAAACCAACAGCATCAGCATCACTGGGAACATAAAAGAAATGCAAAATCTCATGCCTCACCCAAGACCTACAAACCAGAAACCCTAAGGGTAGGGAGGACCGGCAATCTGTGTTTCAAGCAGCCTTCCGGGAGACTCTAATGAGAAAAGCTTGAGAACCACTGCCCTACATAGAGATGCAGCCTTCGCAAGACCTGCAAGGCCCTCTACAAAGACGTTGCTAGCCCACAGGACCCCTTGTGTAAATTACAAAGAGTCTTCTCTGGAAGGATGTGACCACAAGCACACACTTGTGACACAGAGCCAGAGCTGTATTTTAGCCCCACTCGGCCCCCTTGGCTGGGCACCCTCATAAAGTAAACAGCCCACACGGTAAGATGTAGCAGCCCTGCCCCTAGGAACAGACTCTCTGACCCAAGGCTTCACCACTGGCCTCCTCATCCCCTATGTTGCAGCCACTCCAGACACTTTGCAATTCCCTGCACACATCATGGTACTTCCTGCCTCTTGCATGCTTTTGCCCAAGCTAGTCTCTCTACCTAGAATTCTCTCTCCCTTCCCCATGTTTCTACCTAGAAAACTCCTGCAACCTTTAAGACTCAGCTTGGTTGTCTCCTCTTTCAAGAAATAATTGCTGACTGCAGGAGAGTCTGATTCCACTCCTCTCAGCTCCCTTACTGCGCTGTGTTCGCCTCTTACATTGCCCTTACCTTGCTGCATTTTAATTGTTTCCTTGTCTCTGTCCTCCTCAAGGGCAGGATCTGTGTCTGATTCACCTTTTAACACAATATCAGCACAGTGCCTGGCATATTCATGCTGTGACAAAATCTACTGAATGTCAGTTCAGTACCAGAGATACAGTGAAGATTTCACCAGACAGATTGACCTCACAGAGGTAATTCACAGTTAAGGGAATGGTGGAAAGGGAAGGAAGGAAGAAAGGAAGAAGCAAGGCCTTTGCAGAAGTGGTGGGACATAATTGCCTTTCTGGTGATTTGGAATGATTTAGAAGCTGCCTCAAAAACATGATAACTTCCTCCAGCTCTGGGAGGATGAATTCATTTTCTGTAAGGCCCTCTCCAGGTACAGTTACAAAGCCAAAAACGTCAAGACCAGTCCAAAGCAGAAAAAACATTCTTTAATCAGGAGGCCAGTCCTCCTATGGAAGCCTGGCTCAGTACCAGCTACTGAAGGGCCACCTTGCCATCCAGAGTGTTCAGTGCCTTTCCGTAGGGGCTACCACCGGGATAGTGAACAGGACAAGACCAGATTTGAAGTCTTGATGCCTCACCTCCTGCAACTAAGGCTCAAATCGCTTCGTCAAGACTCAAATCAGGTTGGCATGACCCTCCTCAATTGGCAGCTAATCTAATAATAAGGCTTGAATTGCAAGTTTCTGTTCACTGCAGTAATGTAATAATGGGGGTTCTAGTTGAAGCCATTTGACTTCTGGACTAATTTCTACATCCAGTGAGCAATGGCAATTAATAAAATAGGCATTCAGTTTATACACAGGAAAGATGACTTTTCTCAAAAATAAAAGAGCAGGTTTGGAGGTGGGAGGAAAAGTGATAGGGAAGAGGCTGTTGCAATCACCCAGGAGAGAGATGATGAAGCCTGCACGAGGGGAGAAGCAGTGGATGGAGAGGTCATTCTAGAAGGACATAGATGTTTGGGATATAGAACTGGATGTAGGAGAAAGAGAACAAGAGGAAGCAGGAGAGAGGTGAAGGGGTCTGGTCTGGATTCTGAAGGTGCTGCAGGAATAGCTAGGACAGATTTGCTAATAGAATCAATTTTTGAGCACACTCCCCAGCCTAAGCCCAGATTTACATGCATACACACAGACAGAGGCCTTCTCACCCATAGACTCACATACAAACACAGAGAAGGCATAAAATTGCACATACAAGCTCATCACAGAACAAATGGGGACTCATTGACAGACATGCATAAACATATTCACTCACTTAAAACCAGAGTTTTGAAATAATTATTCAGAAAATGAACATAAAAATAGTTTAGTGTCAATTATAGGCACACTTTATTTTATTGGGCTTTGCTTTCATGTACTTGGCATATATTGTGTTTTTACAAATCAAAGGTCTGTGGCAAGTCTATTGGTGCCATTTCTCCAACAGCATGTGTTCACTTCATGTCTCTGTGCCACATTTGGGTAATTCTTGTAATATTTCAAATATTTTTATCATGATTATGTCTGTTATGGTGATCTGTGATCAGTGATCTTCGATGTTATTGTAATTGTATGGGGACACTATGAGCCATGCCCATATAAGATGATGAAATTAATTGGTAAATGTCATGTGGGTTCTGACTGCTCCACTAACCAATTGTTTTCCTGTCTCTCTCCTTCTCCTTGGTCCTTCCTATTCCCTAAAACACAACAATATTGATATTAGGCCAATTAGTAATCCTACAATGGACTCTATGTGTTCAAGTGAAAAGAAGAGTTGCATGTCTCACTTTAAATCAAAAGCTAGAAATGATTAAGCTTAGTGAGGAAGGCATATTGAAATCTGAGATAGGCTGAAAGCTGGGCCTCTTCTGCCAAACAAGTAGCCAAGTTGTAAATACAAAGGATATATTGTTAAAGGAAATTGAAAGCACTACTCCAGTGAACACATAAATGATGAGAAAGCCTTATTGCTGATATAGAAAAGTTTGAGTGGTCTGGATAGAAAATCAAACTAGCCACAACATACCCTTAAGCCAAAGCCAAATCCAGAGCAAAGCCCTCTCTTCAGTTCTATGAAGGCTGAGAGAAGTGAGGAAGCTACAGAAGAAAAGTTTGAAGCTAGCAGAGCTAGCTTCACATGGCTCTTGAGGTTTAAGGAAAGAGGCCATCTCCATAACATCAAAGTACAAAGTGAAGCGGCGAGTGCTGATGACGAAGGTGAAGCAAGTTATCCAGAAGATCTAGCTAAACAACAGATTTTCAATGTAGATGCAACAGATGGGAAAAGATGACATCTAGGACTTTCATGGCTACAGACAGTCAATGCCTGGCTTCAAAGCTTCAAAGGACAGGCCAACTCTCTTATTAGGGACTAATGCAGCTGTTAACTTTAAGTTGAAGCCAAAGCTCATTTACCATTCTGAAAATCCTAGTGCCCTTAGGAATTATGCTAAATCCTCATAGATGTAAAAAGTAGAACTCTGTTTATTAGAGGCTGGGAAGAACAGGGAGGAAGAGAGGATATAGAGAGGCTGGTTAATGGATATGAAATTACAGCTAGATAGGAGGAGTTCTAGTGTCTATAGCACTATAGCATAAATATGGTTAACAATAATTTAGCGTATATGTTCAAAAGCTAGAAGAGAGGATTTTGAACAACACAAAGAAATGATAAATGTTTGAGGTGATGGATATGCTAATTACCCTGATTTGGTCATTACACACTGTACACATGTATCAAAATATCACTCTGTATCCTGTAAATATGTACAAGTATCACGTGTCAATAAAAAAAAGAAAAAAGAAACCATTCATGAAAAAAAGTTATGCTGAATCTACTCTGCCTGTGCTCTATAAACGGAAAAACAGAGCCTGATGACAGCACATCTATTTATGGCATGATTTACTAAATATTTTAAGCCCACTGTTGAGACCTACTACACAGAAGAAAAGATCCCTTTGAAAATATTCCTGCTCATTGACAATACAACTGACTACCCAAGAGCTCTGAGGGAGACATACAAAAAGAAAAAGATGAACGTTGTTTTCATGCCTGCTAACACATTCATTCTGCAGCCCACGGATCAAGCAGTATTTTTTCTTTTTTTTTGAGATGGAGTTTCACTCTTGTTGCCCAGGCTGGAGTGCAATGGCATGATTTCAGCTCACTGCAACCTCCACATCCACCACCATGCCCAACTAATTTTTTTGTATTTTTAGTATAGATGCGGTTTCACCAGGTTGGCCAGGCTGATCTCAAACTCCTGACCTCAGGTGATTCACCTGCCTCAGGCTCCCAAAGTGCTGGGATTACAGGCGTGAGCCACCGCACCTAGCCTCAAGGAGTAATTTTGACTTTCAAGTCTTATAATTTAAGAAGCACATTTCATAAGGCTATAGCTGCCATACATAGTGATTTCTCTCATGGAGCTGGGCAAAGTCAATGGAAAACCTTCTGGAAAGGATTCACCATTCTAGATGCCATTAAGAACATTTATGATTCATGGGAGGAAGCCAAAATATCAACATTACTAAGAGTTTGGAAGGAGCTGATTCCAACCTTCAGGGATGATTCCGTGGCATTCAGGACTTCAGTGGAGGAAGGAACCGCACAGGCAGTAGAAAGAGCAAAAGAACTAGAATTGGAAGTGGAGCCTGTAGATGTGACCAATTTGCTGCAATCTCATAATAAAACTTGAATGGATAACTAGTTGCTCCCTGTGGATGAGCAAAGAAAGAGGTCTTTTGAGATGGAAGTTACTCCTGGTGAACATTGTTGAAATGACAAAAAAGGATTTAGAATATTACATAAGCTTAGTTGATAAAGCAGCAGCAGGGTTTGGGAGAATTGACTCCAATTTTGAAAGAAGTTCTACTGTGGGTAAAATGCTATCAAACAGCATCACATGCTACAGAGAAATCTTTCAGTGTTGTCTTAGTTCAAGAAATTGCCACAGTTACCCCAGCTTTCAGCAACCACAACCCTGATTAGTCAGCAGATATCAGCATCAAGTCAAGACACCCCCACCACCAGCAAAAAGACTGAAACTAACTGGGAGGCTCAGGTGATAGCATGTTTTAGCAAAAAATGTTTTTCATTTGTTTGTATTTTGGGGGAGGTTTTTCGTAGTTTTTTGGGGGGAGGAGGTGTTTTTGCTATTGTTGTTTGACACAGCCTTTCTCTGTCACCCAGGCTGGAGTGCAGTGGCATGATCATGGCTCGCTACAGCCTGGAATTCCCGGGCTTAAGGAATCCTCCTGCCTCAGCCTCCTGAGTAACTGGAACTACAGGCACATACCACCATACCTGGCTAAAAAGATATTTTTAAATTAAGGTACGTACGCTGCTTTTTAGACCTAATGCTGTTGCATACTTAATAGACTACAGTATAGTGTAAACATAATTTTTATATGCATTAGGAAACCAAAAAAAATTGTGTGACTCATTTTATCAAAATATCCACTTTATTGCAGTGGTCTGGAACTAAACCTGCAATAGCTCTGGAGTGTGCCAGTGTCTGGATTTTTTTTTTTTTTTTTTTTTTTTTTTTTTTTTTTTTTAGACAGAGTCTCGCTCTGTCGCCCAGGCTGGAGTGCAGTGGCCAGATCTCGGCTCACTGCAAGCTCCGCATCCCGGGTTCACGCCATTCTCCTGCCTCAGCCTCTCCGAGTAGCTGGGACTACAGGTGCCCGCCACCACGCCCGGCTAATTTTTTGTATTTTTAGTAGAGACGGGGTTTCACCGTGGTCTCGATCTCCTGACCTCGTGATCCGCCCGCCTCGGCCTCCCAAAGTGCTGGGATTACAAGCGTGAGCCACCGCGCCTGGCCAAGTGTCTGGATTTTTTATTCGTAAGTAATGAATTGTTTTATTAAAATGTTCTATGATTATAAACCCTCTCCATCTATAAAACATCTTGTATTTGCATGGCACAGTTTACTTTTCAAAGAAAATTCATAAATGTTATCCCCTTAAAACCTCCAAATGCATTTTGTGCTGTGTACTGCCTATTAGCACTCAGAACGATGCCAGCTCTTTTTAGCTCTTCTAGTGTCACCAGGAGCTGGAAACCAAAAGACTACATTTTCCCAGTTCCCTCTGCCAGCAGGGTTCTGATTTTTATTCCACCAGGAAGAAGCATTCTCATGAGATTTGGAAGGTGGGAGAGGAACAAGCCATTATTGGTACTCAGACATTGGAGGGCAGAAGATTTTACAAGTGATTTCCATAGGTCCTCCTAGGAATCACCCACATCAGTACTTCAGGCAGCTGAAATCATTGGTGGAGAGTTTTTTTTAGCAACTTTTTGATTTTCTGAGGCCATCAGCAGTTTTTCCTGATCTTCAGTCTTCCAGCTCTTTCAAATATGTTCTAAACATCAAGTTTTCTGTATCAATTTCTTCCTGCATGTAATACCTTAAGCAGTTTTCCTGACTGATACAAATGTGTACATTACACACAGGTAAACATTAGTAATTATTTTTCCACTGTCAGGTTAAACAGCATCTTCACAAACAATAAACTAACAGTACCATTTTACTTTTCTATAGGCTGTCAGATTTGGATATTTGCTTATGCTCTCTGTATTAATTTGCTAGGAGTGCTGTAACAAAGTACCATAAACTGAATCGTGTAAACAACAGAAATATGTTATCTCAGTTCTGGGGGCTGGAAGTCCCAGATCACAGTGTTGTCAGGGCTGATTGAGGGCTGTGAGGGGAAATCTGTTCCAGACCTCTCTCCTAGCTTCTGGTGGTTTGCTGACAATTTTTGGCAATCCTTGGATCCTGCCACATCATCCAATCTCTGCTTTCATATTCTATGATGCGTGTGTGTGTCTGTGTGCGTGTGTGTGTCTGTGTCTCTGTTCAAATTTCCCCTTTTTTATAAGAATACCAGACATATTGGATTAGGGTGCACCTTAATATCTTTTTATAACTTGATTGCTTCTGTAAAGACCCTATTTCTGAATGACGTCACATTCTGAGGTACTGAGAGGTAGCATGCAACATATTTTGGGGGAAAATGATACAACCCACCACGCTATTCAATTCCAGGTGGAAACTCCCAGCAGTAAAGATATATAAATTAGGAATTTAGGGAAGATGTAGGCCAGAGATACAGAATTGGGAGTATTAGCAAAAAGTGGCATTGAAGTCACTGGGAAATTCAATCAGAGAGAATAAATAGAAGAAGAGAAGAGGTCTGTAAGCAGAATGTGGAGAATACTGACATGTAAGTGAGGGGTAGGTAAATGCGAGGCTGAAAAAGAGGGAGAAGAAAGGCAAAGACAAAGAAGTATCCCAGAGCCAAAGGAGGGGCAAGGTGAGGCATGAGGAGAGAGAAGTAGAAGATGGGGCAGGTTGGACTCTGGGCGGCACAGAGCTTCAGACAAGTGCTGTTCCTAGAAACTAGCAATTGAGACTCCACGTGCTAGGCAGCTCAACCCCGTGCACTGGGCAGCTCAACCCCATGTACTGGGAAGCTCTACCCCATGCACTGGGAGGCTCTACCCTATGCACCAGCCAGCTCTACCCCATGCACCGGGAAGCTCTACCCCATGCACCGGGAAGCTCTACCCCATGCACCGGGAAGCTCAATCCCATGCACTGGGAAACTCTACCCCATGCACTGGGAAGCTCTACCCCAGGCACTGGGAAGCTCTACCCCATGCACTGGGAAGCTCTACCCCATGCATTGGGAAGCTCTACCCCATGCACCAGGCAGCTCAACCCCATGCACCGGGCAGCTCTACCCCATGCACCGGGCAGCTCCCATGTACTGGGCAGCAGCTCGACTCCCACTGGTACTGCTGCCACCAGGCCATCTACTCATGGCACTGTCTTCCTGACCTCTCACTCCCAGATCCCACTAGCCCTCTTCAGTGGGCCCTGCTAGAGTGAGAGAGGCAGCAGTTTCCTCATTGAAGTCATCAGGAATCTTTCAGAAGTGTTTAGAAGTGATAAAACTTAAACTCAAAAGACCTTTAACAAAAAATGAGAATATGTTGCTGGAGTGGCTCAGAGAACTGAAGGGGATGATGAAGAAGCAGAACAGCTTCAGGAACCCCGGGACAGGCTGGTTCCCAGGAAGCAACCCCGCAGATGAACATTCCTGTGGAGGATGTTAGCTCATTAAGGAGAGCCTGCGGAAAGGAAGGAAGCAGGGTTAGGCGAAGGGAGGACTTGAGGTGTGAAACTGCATCACTCAGCAGAGGCCCCACCTACCCCAGGGGAGTTCTGAAGCTGGGGTGATGGTGCCAAGTTTTTATCTCCCCATGTTCGTCGGCTGCCCTGAGTTGAGGCAGGGATGCCAGGTCTGTATACCCCACACCATAAAGGAGGGTGTGACCTTAGACAAGGCAGCTGTCCTCAGCTGAGTTACCATATGAGACTGGCAGCTCAGGGCCTCCTGCCAGCAGCTCCCAGCAGCTTGAAGTAAATAGCCCTTCATCCCATTACAAACTGAAAGTTTCTGTCCTCCACCACACCACCCCAAGTCATATGTTGAAGCCCTAACCCCCACCGTGACTTGATTTGGAGATGGGGTCTGTGAAGTAGTAAAGATTAAGTAAAGTCATGAGATTGGCGCCCTAATCCAAGAAAGCTGGTGTCCTTATATGGGGCAGAAAAGACATCAGAGCCCTCTCTCTCCACCATGTGAGCACACAGAGAGAAGGCAGTTGTCTGCAAGCCAGGAACAGAGCCCTCACCAGAAATCAACCATGCTGGCACCGGATCTTAGGCTTTCCAGTCTCCAGAATTGTGAGAAAATACATTTCTGTTGTTTAAGCCACCAGTCTATGATATTTTGTTATTATGGCAGCCCTAGCTGACTCATATAATTTCAAAGGACAGTGTCTGCAGCATATTCCAGGGGCCAGCACAGGAGCTGAACCAGGGACACAGTTACTCAGAACTGACTCTCTCTCTCTCTCTGTTTCTTTCTCTCTCTCTCTGTCTCTCTCTCTCTCACTCCACCTCTGCTCTTTTCCCTAAATTGTAAGAGACAACATGACCATCTACAGCCCCTCCCCTGAAGCCATGATCCAAGCAAGAGGAGCACTCTCCCTCAGGCTTTAATCTGAAAGATCCCAGGAAGGACTCTAATTTGCCCAGTTTATACCATGTGCACCCTCCTGGGCCAAACCCGAGGTCAGTAGCATGGGGCACTATGATTGACTTTGCCTTTGATCAAATAGGCTAAATCTAGCTATCAACAGACAAAGGAGCAAGGGGGAGATGCTGAGCAGAAACAGGAAATAGATATGACACCCATTATTTTACCAATCGTTTGCTCAGTCAAATGTCAGTAACTTGGCCGGAAGCAGTGGCTCCCACCTCTAATTCCAGCACTTTGGGAGGCCAAGGTGGGCAGATTGCTTGAGCCCAGGAGTTCAAGACCAGCCTGGGCAACATAGTGAAACCAAGTCTCTATAAAAAAAAAATACAAAAATTAGCTGGGCCTGGTGGTGTGTACCTCTAGCCCCAGCTACTTGGGAGGCTGAGGTGGGAGGAGCCCTTGAACCTGGGAGTTTGAGGCTACAGTGAGCCATGATCACACCACTGCACTCCAGCCTAGGTGAAAGAGTAAGAACCTACCTCAAAAAAAAAAAAAAATTTAGTAGCTCACCAACCTTGTGACATCAAGCAAATCAGTGCCTCTTTGAGCTTTCTCATCCTCTGTCAAGTGGTGATGACCGTGGTCATAGTGAGAATCAATGAGATAATGCATATAATAAGCCTCCCAGGCACAGGGTTGGCACATAGTAAATGTCCAATAGAAGATAACATCTATTACTTTTATTATCTGAATACTGCTATAAGAAAATATAATTTTGCACCTCAAATTTCTGAGCCAATTTTCAAAGCATGGATGATAAGAAAAATCCAATTATATTTGCCCAAGGTCCAAAAACTCATAAAGTTACCTGGAATATGCATTTTTCAAATAAGGAAACCGAAGCCCAGAGAAGTTAATAACTGTCCCAAGATCTGAAAAAAAGAAGAGATAGGGCTGGAATCAACAACCCTGAACTCTAAAATCATCCCCAGATACCCCCAAACCAGCTGCCACTCCACCCTGCCATTGTCTCCACAGGCACCCACAACCAGACTCCAATCCATCCTAGCCCAGAGATGCAGCCTCATCTTTTTGTTCCCAGGCACCCAAGCTATATGATCAAGCCCAGGGCTGCTCAGTAAGCATTGCTGTGATGGAATTGAAACCCTATAGGATATCTAGAAAGCAAGTGGGATATCTGGAAGTAATAAACTTCTGACTGCTTGTTCATTTGGAACCCAGGGTGGGTAGCACAGATTCTTCTCATCTCTCTTCCTTAAGAATCAATAAAAAAGTAGTGATGCATTTAGCAGAGATTAAATAAGTGAAATAGCCTTTTATGGGACTGATACTTTGGTTACATTCCTAAAAGTCACTTGGGGTTAATTTGATATATCATTTGGTAATTGAAGTACAAATTTCAAAAACTGAGTCTTTGTATCCTGAGAAGAAAAAGAAGTGTTTGGCCAGGGGATGTGGGAGCAACAAGTAGAAAGTAGCATTTTTAGTTGAGCGTTGAAGGATGACTAAGTAGCGTTGGGCATTCCAGGCAGGAAAACACAGTGTGAGCAAAGATACAGAAGTAAGAAACTGGGAATGTGTTTGGGACTGGCAGGATCAGATGGGAGTTCAGAGGTTTTTTGGTGAGCATCGGAGGCTGTCCTGGAGTCAGGGTGAGGCTGGCTGCAATGGCCCCTGCACTGCCCCTGGGCTAAACAGAGGCGTGAAGTTGCAGAGGAAGGTGTGCAGACAAAGGCATTCAGGCTTCAAAGCAATAGTATTTGGGGACAAATTTGTCTTTTCTGATCCTAACTTAGGAGTGCGGTAGGAAGACAGACCTGAGTTCAAATCCCACTTCTGCCATTTCTGTGATATGAGGTTTTACACAAGTGGCTCACCCCTGGTGAACAACTATTTTTTCAGGTGCTAGAGACAATAATAATGCTCCCCTTAGAGTATGTAAACCCAATGCCGGTAGGTGCCAGGAAAGTAAGGTAAATAACATCGCCTGGCTATAATGTAACAAGTAGTAGAGACTGCATTCAATTCTAATCCTAAAAGTAGTCAGACTCAAACATTTAAAAATATTGGGCAGACTAAACGAAATGCACTTGGGCAGCATATAGCCAGCATGTGAATTGTTGACTATCTCATAAGGTTGTTGCAGGAATTAAGTGAGATAATGAATATAAAGCGCTTTGCACAGTAGAGGAGCCAGACAAAAAGAGGTCATATACTATGATTCATTTATATGAAGTTCAAGAACAGGCAAACTAGTCTATGGGGAGAGAAATGAGAAAAGTGTTTACCTGGGAGGAGGAAGGGAGGTTGGCAGTGAGGGGGTCTACAGGAACCTTATGGGGTATTGCAAATGTCCTATGTCTGGCTCTAGTTTTGGTTACATGTTTTTAAACATACATAAAAATTCATTGAGATATACACAAGTTTTGTGAGCTTTATTGCAACAAGTTACACTTGGATCAAAAGGGAAATTTTAAAACAAGTCCTTCACAGAGTAATAAGAGCTTAATGAATGGTTGTTGTAGTTATTATTATCATTACTACTTTTACTACCACTTTCATTATTATTAAGCTACAAAGTCAGTAAAACAACAAACGAGCAACAAGTAATCATCAAAGACCCGCTAGATGCTGGGTGCTGAGTGTTTATGTCAGATTACATTTCCCAAAAGTGACTATATATATAGATACTTAGCTCTCCACATCCATAGGTTCCACATATCTTTTCTTGTCATTATTTCCTAAACAATATGGAATAACAACTATTTATATAGCATTTATATTATATTAGGTATTACAGGTAATCAGAGATTATTTAAAGTACATGGGAGGATGTGTGTGTTATATGGAAAGTCTACAAATTCTACATCATTTTATATCAGGGACTTGAGCATCTTTGGATTTTGGTGTCTAAGGAAGGAACCAATTCCCCATGGATACCAAGGAATGAGGCTGTGTGTGTGTGTGTGTGCACGTGCTATGACATGTTTCATTTCCCCCACCAAGAGATGGAGTCTATGTTCCCTCCCGTTGGATCTGGGCTCGGCTTGTGACTATTCTTACCAATAGAGTGTGGCAGATGTGATGCTATGTGACTTCTGAGACAGGTCATGAAAACCATATGACTTCTATCTGCCTCTCTCTTGAAACACATGCCTTGGGAGCCCTTCTTCCCATGCTGCAGGAATTATGTGGAGAGGCTACATAAAGATGCCTGAGAAGCCCTGGCTATTCTAGCCCTTAGCTGTTCAAGGCTTCTTAGCCCAGGAACTGGATACATGAGTCAAGAAGCCTTTTCAATGGTCCTAGACACCATCTGACTGCAGCTTCATGAGAGACCCTGAGCCAGAACCACTCAGCCAAGCTGCTCCTGTATTCCTGACCCATAGAAATCATGAGAGATAATAAATGATTATTACTGCTTTAAGCCAGTAAGTTTTGAGGTGATTTGTTAGCAGCAACAGATAACTGATATAGATGTTGGTACCCGGAAGGAAGGTGATGCTGCAACAACAAAAACTAAAAGTGGAGCAGTGTCTTTGAGGGCAGAAATTGGAAGGACTTTGAAGAGACAATGGCATCTGATGGCTTCAGGGAGGTGGGTTGGAGCCATAATCTTGAAAGACACAATCTCAAATGCCATAATTCTGAAAGATTAAAATCCTGAAAGATTAAAATCTCAAAAATATAATTCCAGAAAAAATAATTTTAAAAATTATTTAAAAGACATTTATTTACATTTTAAAAGGGGTTTTATTTGGGAAACATATTTAAAAATGACAGAACACTTCATAGGCCACTTTATATGATAAAATAGGCAATAATAACCTACATATTTTTGTAAGCATAAGTGCTCTTGTATTCTAGGGACAGTCACAGGGGTATAGCAGTTATGAGCAGATTAACCATATTCATAAAGAAATAGGTCAAAAAGTAAAATGTAGAAACACCTGTCACTACAGTTGGTAGTTGCGTGCACCCAGCTTTATAACTGCAGTCATCTGAAATACTGTGATGGACACCTTATGTCTTTTGATGAGATCCTTCAAAAACCATTATGGGTCACCACTGCATATGCAGTTGCCCAAAGAACTAAGATCTCAAGAGATTTTATTTTTAACAATGCAGATGTACAAAAAGGACATATCATCATTTATTGAGGAATTTTGCATGTTTTTACATTGAGAATCAGGGCAGCCAGCTGTGTTAGTCTCTGACTAAGGCCAAAAGCTTCGGGACCTGGGTAAAACCGGGTGTGAAGTCCTGGAGTCCGAAGGCTAGCAAGCCTGGAGTTCTGATGTCCAAGGCAGCAGAAGAAAAACCTCTCCCAACTCTCAGAGAAAGACCAATTCACCTTCTGTATTTGTTCTTTCTGGGCCCCCAGATGATTAAATGGTGCTCACCAATATTGAGGGCAGATCTTCCCCACCTAGTCCACCCAGACTCACACACTAACCTCCTCTAGAAACACCATCACAGACACACCCAAAATAATGCTTCACCAAGTTTGTAGGTATTCCTTATTCCAGTCAAGATGACACCTCAAATTAAGTCCACAACTCCACCCCTTGCCAATTTGGCACCCGCACATACCTCCTTTTATCTCCTTAAATAAAGACAGTAACAAGGTAATAGTTCCACCTAACATGATGCAACTATCCTGTGTACAACCAAAAACAGAGTAATTCCTCCCCCAGAATTTGGCTTTCAGGATTTCAACACTCTAGATTTTAATCTTTCAGGATTGTGATTTATAGGATTTTAGACTTTGGGGATTTTGATCTTTATGGATTTTGATCTTTTAGTATTTCAACATTCAGATATACAGCACTTGGAATTGTGTCTTTTGGGATTACAACCAGCACTGCAAGAAGGCTATCCATGAGTGCTTAATGGAAAGTAAGAAAGGTGATATTAGAAAATAGAGGAAAGGGAATCTTTATAATATGTTCTATCAGTCTGCTTGAACTGCCATAACAAAATACCATCAACTGAGTGGCTTAAACAACAAAATTTATTTTTCACAGTTCTGGAGGCTGGGAAATCCAAGATCAAGATTCTGGCTGATTTGAGTCCTTGTGAGGGCTCTCTTCCTGGCTTGCAGATGGCTGTCTTACTGTTGTGTCTTCACCTGGAAGAGCAAATGCTCAGATGTCTCTTTCTCTTTTTTTTTTTTTTTTTTTTTTTTTTTGAGACAGGTTCTTGCTCTGTTGCCCAGGCTGGAGTGCAGTGGCACAATCTTGTCTCACTGCAACCTCTGCCTCCCAAGCTCAAGTGATTCTCCCACCTTGGCTCCCGGGTGGCTGGGACTACAGGCACACACCACCACACCCAGCTAATTTTTTGTATTTGTAGAGGCAGGGTTTTAACCATGTTGCCCAAGCTGGTCTTGAACTCCTGAGCACAAGTGATCTGCCTGCCTCAGCCTCCTAAAGTGCTGGGATTATAGGTGTGAGCCATGGCACCCCGCCCTTTTCCTCTTCTTTAAGGGCCCTGGCCTGATGGAATTAGTGCCCGACCCTTAGTGACCTCATTTAACCTTTATCACCTCCTCATTGACTCTGTCTCCAAATACAGTCACATTAGGGGTTAGGCCTTCACCACATGAATATGTGAGAGGATATAAATGTTCAATCCATAGTATAGAGTGAGGAAAACCTCAGCAATACTATCTTCTATAGTAAAATGGAAAGTAGAAAATATACCTAATGAACTGGATGATCTAGCAAAGGAGATTTCCAGGCAGAGTGTTGAAGGTGCCACCTGGCTTCTGGTTGCTTATAATAAAATGTGAAAAGTGAGAAGATGTGTTAAAGAAAGAACCATTGAACATAAAGGGGCCAGGACTTGCTGAGTTTAAAAATAAAAATGTCTTATTGCTAAATTCTCGAGATAGGAAATGATACTGAAATTTTAAAACGTCCTCCAGGCAAAGATCAAATTCAGTGTCCTGGCAGGAAAAATGATCTAAAGATGAAACTGACAGAGTGAATGCAAAGCCCTTTATTAAGACCTCAGAAATATGTAAGGTGGTGCTTCAAACAGGAAAAAAGAGGTCCCTCACCCATAAACAATACAGCTTCTGGTAATCTTAATTGTGGTATCCCATAGCAGCCTTACAGGAAACTCAAGATGCAAAGTAGCCTATCACATTGATACTTGTGGTTGTGACTTTTAACTAATGGAGTTAATGCCAATAGGATTTATAGAGTCTTATTCATAGATTATAAGGTTATTACATTGTGTGAAATATTGTCTGCATGGATTAAAAGGGACAGTGACCATATACAATGAAAATGGGTCTTTGCAGGAGGTAGAGGTTGCAGTGAGCTGAGATCGCGCCATTACACTCCAGCCTGGATGACAAGGGCAAAACTCCATCTCAAAAAAAAAGAAAGAAAAGAAAACAGGTCTTTGGACCTTTAAACCACTATAAGAAAGCAGGCTTAGAAAACTGCTTAGCTGCAAACACTGGCTGTTTTTTATGGGAAAGAGAAGATGACTCAGCTTCTGCCTCTGAGCCCAGAGACTGGAGCCAAGAGCCATAGAAAACTGTTCTCAGGCAGTAGGACTGAGTTCTAACCAAGAAACTGCCCATGTTCCCAGCAGAATTTCAGAATTGCTGAGTCCCCTGTGTACCTCCCATTTTCCTTTCTTCTTCCTTCTTACAGGATGATCTATAATGTTTATCCTATGCCTGCCCTACCATTGTATATTAGGTAGAGGGAAGATAATATGTTTCTTTTTTCATGGGTCTATAGATCAAGAGGAACTGTGCAGGAGGTACTGTATTTGAGAAATTTACCCAAGGAGCCTCATTTGAACCTGGACCCAATTAGATGACAAGACCTGGGAGTTCAAACTGATACTATAATATGATGAGACTTTTATGGGCCTTGGGAAGGGACAAGTGTATGTTTGATGGGAAAGCTATGAATCATCAGGAGTCAGAGGTAGACGGAAGTAGCCAGCCTCCTATGATCCTTGCCTCCTGGTATCCTTGCCCTCACGTAATCCCCTCCCACACTGAATCACAGCTAGCCCTGAGTGACCAATATGATACAGAAGAAATGAGGCTGGGTCATAAAAGGCCTTGCAGCTTCTGCCTTGGACCCTCAGACCTCTTGGTCCAAAGGAAGCCAGCTGCCATGATGTGAAACATCCATGGTGCCCTATGGAGAGTAACTGAGGCCCCCTCCAATGGCCAGCACTAACTCACCTGCCAGTGAGTGATCCACCTTGAGAGTAGATCCTCCTCTGTCAGCCCCAGTCAAGCCTTCAGATGACTACAGCCCTGGCTGACATTGGAGGCAAGCTCATGAGAGACCCTGAGCCAGAACCACCCAGCCATGCTGTTCCAGAATTTCCAGAACCTGAGACAGAACCACCCAGCCATGCTGCTCCAGAATTTCTGTGCCAAACAAACTATGAGAGGGAAAAAATAATTATTGTTGTTTAAAGCCATTAAGTTTTGGGGTGATTTGTTACACAGCAGTAGATACCTAAAACAACTCTATAGAACATGCAAAGAACTTGCAATAGAGTGAGAAGGAAATGTATAGACACTGGAGCACACACAGTTTAGGGCAGCATGAGATTCACTTGGCCAGCTTGTTAAAGGACAATTTCTCTTTCCTGATGGGGTGTTGGCAGAAATAAGGAGCCTGGAGGTGGTGAGATTTTGGGAGACAGTTTCAAGAGGTGAGTTGGCACCTTAGAGAGAAGGTTCTCCTTTCAGCATTAAATTCTATCAGGTCCTGGCTTTGTTGTTGCAAAAGAGATCTTTCCATTTACAGAGCTTTTTTGCATTAGCTCTGTTACTGTGGGACAGAGGCAGGTCAGGGATTATCTTGCCTATGAAACAGCGGATAAAACTGAGGGTCCCACTGGGTAATTGGCTTGCCTGAGCCCTGGGCACTTTCTGCTTCCATAACAGCGCTCAGCGGCACAGAGCTGCCTTTGACTGCCAAAAGAATCAGAATTCAAAATGCCAAGGCTGGCCGGGCATGGTGACTCATGCCTGTAATCCCAGCACTTTGGGAGGCTGAGGGAGGCGGATCACGAAATCAGGAGTTCGAGACCAGCCTGGCTAACATGGTGAAACCCTGTCTCTACTAAAGATACAAAAAAAAAAAATTAGCTGGGCATGGTGGCACGTGCCTGTAATCCCAGCTACTCAGGAGGCTGAGGCAGGAGAACTGGTTGAACCCAGGAGGCGGAGGTTGCAGTGAGCCGAGATCACACCACTGCACTCCAGCCTGGGTGACAGGGTGAGACTCCATCTCAAAAAAAAAAAAAAAAAAAAAAAAAAAAGCCAAGCCAAGGCTGGGCCATAAACACACATTAAGAAACAACAGGGAGGGAAAATGCAGGCCAATTGCTCTGAGACCCTCAATAAGTAATAACAGACTTTGGCTGCCTTAAAATAGTCTTTCACACCCATTAAAATCTGTCCCTCAGGGTGCTAAAGCTGAACTAATATCATAGCCAAGATTATGCACCTCTCTTTGCTGTGTGACCTCAGGCCTTTCTGGGTCTCTAAGCCTGATCAATATTATGTGGGATTAGACTGGTCTCTAAGGCTTCATGTGGTTCTGACATCATAGGATTCATGAGGAATTTGTGGGCCCTTCAACATGGAAGTTGGGATAATAATACCAGGCAGTTTCCATCTTGAGTCTCCGATCTACAAGATCAATGCCAAACAGGAAATTGCAGGCAGTAATTTATTCTGAATTCTCTCACCATGGGACTTGTTTACATACTTTGCTACATGGACTCTAATAAAACATTAAACAGACAAAGAAGGTTTCTGCCAGCTTCCCAGCCCCTTGACATATGCTCCTTTTCCTGCCAGCGCCCCCTGGAGAGAGGACCTCCCGGGGACTACAGCTGTGATCCAGAAAAACTGCAGAGAGCCAGGCAGGAGGTCGGTTGCAAAAATAACCAAGCCCACAAAATAAAATGACATAAGAATAAAACATTATATAAAAAATAAAGTGATCAAGCTAGATCAATATCAGAGGACACTCTGATCAATACCCACCTTTGGTCTGTATGTCTAAAGGAGGAGAGACACAAATTGGAGTGTCTGCCTGCCCAGCACCACCCAATTGACTTTGCCCTACTGTATTAGTCTGGGTTCTCCAGAGAAGCAGTACCAATAGAGTAGGTAGATAGATACAGATATATAGATAAATAATAAAGAGATTTACTATCAGGAATTAGCTCACACAAGTGTGGCAGCTGGGAGGTCCAAGATCTGTAGCCAGCAAGATAAAGACCTAGAAGAGCTAATGGTGTAGTTCCAGTATGAGTGCAAAGGCCTGAGAACCAGAAGAGCCAATGGTATAAATCCGTCTGAGTCCAAGTCCAAAGGCAGAAGACTGATGTCCCAGCTCAAAGACAGTCAGAGAGAGAGAAAGAATTCTTTCTTACTCAGCCTTTTTTCCTCTTTAGGCCTTCGACGGATTGCATGAGGTTCACCCACACTGGGGAGGGCAATCTGCTATACTCAATCTTCCAAATCAAATGTTAACCTTATCCAGGAACATCTCACAGACACACCCAGAAATAATGTTTAACCAAATATCTGAGCACCATGTGGCCCAGTCAAGTTGACTCATAATATTAGCTATCCCATCCACTCAGGCCCTGGAGGAATAGGAATTTGACAGAATTACACCCTGGCAAAACAGTAAGATGAAGTGAGGTCTGGAAACTGACCACTGTTGATCCTGGTGCCTGGCCTATTGGGCTTGGCTCTGGGAGCCCAAGTGAGAACTGAGCTGACATTGTGTTTATAGTAGCCATTGTAATTTCATATGAGAGAATAGCATACCTTCGATCTTTCTCCATTACATCAATCTGTACAGTAGCACACAGGATTGGAAATAGCTAGAAACACAGGAATGAAAACTCCATTAACTTGAAGACTAAATTTTGATCCCCTAAAGCAGGAATGCCTGAGAGTTTGGGGAAGTGAAATGTTCACTCTGAACAAGGAAATGACCAGTGTGGGGCTGTACAGGTTGTGGGCCAACATGGGAAGCAGAAATGATTCAGCAGAATATGCAGAATCAGGACAAAGCAGATGGCAGGGAACTGAATGATGATTAAGTTGCTTCTGTCTTGAGGTCAGTGCTACCCGAGGAAGGCAGGGTTGGCAGTCAGCACACCGCCCATTCTGAAATGGTGCCTCATATTGTTTATGGCTGATGTTAAATACAATTACAACTAGGTTAACTGTTGAGTAAGTGATATACGATAAGCTTACTTCTTTGCTAATCTTTTTGGTGTATATACAAATTCTTGAATAAAAGGTGACTTTGATACTTAAGGAAGACTAGCTAAATTGCAAGGGCATAGTCAGTGTGTACAGTGGCCACCATAATACTCAGCAGGGACAGACTCAGGAAGCAGGTCCCCTTTTCCTCCTGCCCCAAGATGAAAGAGAGAGAACCTCTTTTTGCTAAAGAGAGAGAGCCTCTCTTTACACTTTAAACTCCCTTATCACTTGGTGAGAGATAGACCCAAGACATGGTCTCCCATATCTTGACTCCTAGTCCATTGCTCTCCCTGCTTGGCTGTGAAGAAGCAAAACTCAGAGCCTGGGCTCAGAAACAAACACCAACTTGCTATCGGGTAAAAGTGGGATATCAAATACCAGCAGCCCCATCTCCTGTCTTGGCTTACATTTCTCTTAATTCGTCCTACTCTGGAGCACCTCACACACATGCATGCATACACACACGCAAACCTCCCACTGCTGGACATCAGCACCCAGTGTGGATGTGATGGAGTGAAGATGGGAGAACAGAGCTACTTGATTGGCCCAGGTACCAGGAAACTCAGAGGCAGAAGCTGCAGGGGTATGAAGCCTGTGCCTTGGACTGGTTGCAGGATGGTGGAGTAGACACTTCACTCTCTCTCAGTGATGCAGGCTACTCACCCCTACACCGGCTCCCCGCCAGCCCACAGTGGCTGTTTTAGCCCATAACTAGCCTTTCTTATCATGAACTTGCTCCCTTTCTGAACTCAGTATCTGCCACCTACCCCCCCCTCCCTGCCACAATTCTCCAACCCTGGAGACTTTGCCTGTGCAAGGACTCACTGGCATCACAGCCTCACCTCTCCCCTGTGAACCATGACTTAGCTCATCCTGAAGACCACAGGGCACCTAGTACCCCTTTCCCGCTCCATCCCTGAAGATACCAACCCAACCAAATCCCAGCCTCTTGGCCAGTGGCTGTGTATACCCAGATGCCCCGGGCAAGCAAAGACAGACAACAGGACACTGCCTCTTTTCCAGTGAGCCAGGTAATTTCAGTGTGTTTCCTGGGTGTAAGGACCAGGACACGCGGAGGGCTTTGGGAACAGCAAACAGGGTCAGGTCTAGTCTGGATCATCAGGAAGAGCATCCCAGAGGCAGTAATAATAAAGCCGAGACCTGAAGACCAAGAGAATGGGAGGACAGTGAAGAGAAGAAGGGGGAACAGGAGAAAGGAGGGAACCAGCAGTTTACTGGGCTGGTAGGCAGGTAAAGAGGGAATGAGGAGGCCTAGGTACAGCTGTGAGGGGCATACAGCAGACACAGATGAAGCTATCTCTGCCCTGTGTCAAATTATAGCATGAACAAAGAACACTGGTGGCAGTTCAAAGACATGGTATGCAGTCCCAGCTCTGGCACTCCTTGAGCAAGTCACACCCACAATCTGAATCTCGGTCTCCCAACTGCCTATTGTCACCCACACTGTAACAGAAGGTGTGCCATTACTGCTAATTGACATTTATCTCTCTCCATCACTTGGAAACCATTTCAGCCCCAATTGTTCTCTGTGCCTCTAAAAAATAAAATAAAAAAAAATTTTAAATCACTAGGCTCCTAACTGAACAATAACTACCGTGGCATTACAAGGCCAACCAGGACCCTTACCCTAGCCCATTATCTCTCTCCTCTTTTCAACTTAGGGAAAACAAAAGAATCAGTTCAACAAAGTCATTTATTCTCCACTTTATAGGCTGCAGAGCAAATGGTTTTCAAGGTTTTGTAACAGACAGTGTGGGTGACAACAGGAGTTGGGAGACAGATTTAGAGTGGGGGTGATAACCTACCTGTGGTCACCCACACTGTCATCCCAACTGTGAAGAAGCACGTTGGAATGTTTGACCTCTGAAGACTGGTCCTGCCTCATTAATTCATTCAGCCAACATTTATCAAGAGCCTTTCATGTCCCAGCCCTTTTCCAAAAGGTGGGAATCCATCAGTGAACAAAACAGACAACAACTCTTACCCTAACAGATACATTCTAGAGGAGGGAAGACATGCAATAAAAATAATAAATATGTAATAAATAAAAAAAATTTAATTTTTTCAGAAAGGTCTAGGTGCTATAGAGAAAAGATAAAAGTAGAACAGGGAGTAGTTTGCATTTTAAAAAGGGTGATTAGGGCAGGCTACATTGAGGAGGTGTGTTTGAGTGGTGAAGACTTGAAAAAGGTGAGATTTCAAGCCATCAAGTTCTCTGGGAAAGGGAAAATGAGGGCAAAGGAAATACAGCAAAACCTCAGGGCAGAGGATCCCCACCGTGTTAGAAAAACAGCAAGGAAGTCAGGTGTCCAGCAGGGCGTGAAAGGGAATAATGACAGGAAATGAGGCCAGAAGGGTGAAGGGGGATGGCTGCACTGAGTGCAAAGGGCCCAGTAGGCTATTTAAACTTGCTCCACGGCCCCCAGGCTCCCAGCCACTGGCAACCTCTTTGACTTAGTTGGGCTTCTGGAAGAAATTTCAGGGAAGTGACACCAGCCCAACTTCTTCCTCTAGTTGGGGGCTATAGTGCTGTCTCAGGAATGGCTACCATGTGTCTTGGCATTGAACTTGGCAGCCTAGACACAGGCTTGCAGTGTGGTCCTCACAAAGGCCACACACCCAGGGATCTCCTGCCCCACCCCATCCCTCTACAGCAGCAGTCCCGAACCTTTTTGGCACCAGGGACTGTTTTCATGGAACATAATTTTTCCACAGATGGGAGGGGGGTGGGGGATGGTTTTGGGATGAAACTATTCTACCTCAGATCATCAGACATTAGATTCTCATAAGGAGCACGTAACCTAGATCCCTCGCATGCACAGTTCACAACAGGTTCACGCTCCTGAGAATCTCATGCCACAGTTGATCTAACAAGAGGCAAGCTCAGGTGGTAATGCTCACTCACCGCTGCTCACCTCCTGCTGTGCAGCCAGTTCCTAACAGGCCACCACTGACTCTTACTAGTCCGCAGCCAGGGGTTGGGGACCCCTTCTCTACAGGGTTCACTCTATCCTTGTGCTCAGCCTTTCTCCTCATTGCTGGGCACAAAGGAGTCAGGAAGGAAGGCCCTGGGTTCCAGGTTGTAGAGGATATTTTTTCTAGCCAATGCCATTACTGCTAACTGCTAACAGATGTTTATCTCTCTCCATCACTTAGAAACCCATTTCAGCCCCAATTGCTCTTTCTGCCTCTGAAAAGTAAAAAAAAAAAAAAAAACAAAACAACAACAACAACAACAAAATCATTAGTCTCCTAACTAAACAATAATTATCTTGGCATTGCGAGGCCAGCCAGGCCCCTTACCCTAGCCCATTACTACTCTCCTCTTTTCAACTTAGGAAAAAAAAAATCCGAATCAGTGCAACAAAGTTATTTATTCCCCACTTTATAGTCTGCACAGCAAATAGTTTGTCAACATCTTTTAAAAACCACTTTCCTCCCTCACATTGTGCTCAGGAAGCTGCTTTGTCTTTCCTTCAGCTATTGATTTTTGCATCTTGTTAGGGTTGTTCTGTGCTCCTAAGGAATTAATAACAAATTAGTCAAAGTCCATGAGCTGCAGCTCAGCTTGCTGGGCTTACCTGGACAGCCAGCCTGGGCGCTGCTTCCCTTCTACTTCATTCCTGGAGGATGAGAATATCCCCAAGGATGGAGACTTGGCATTCTTGGTCTTACTCTGTATTGCCAAGGAGAAGTGGAACTGCCCTGGGCTTGATCTTGGAGTCCTGAGGATTAAGTGTAGACCTTTGGGGAGAATGAGGGAAGCCACATGGAATAGTTGAAAGGATGTGGTTTTGGAGACAGACTTCAGTTTGAATCCAAACCTAACTACTTGCTGACTTTGTGACTTTGGGCAAGTGCCCTAGTGTTTGGGGGTATGGGGGCCCCAAGGGTGTCACAGCTGTGAGTACCAGGCTCACTTTTTGTTCCATATGAATTTTAAAATATCTTTTTCTAGTTCTGTGAAGAATGTCATTGGTGGTTTGATAGGAATAGCATTAAATCTGTAAATTGCTTTGGGCAGTATGGCCATTTTAATGATATTGATTCTTCCTATCCATGAACATAGAAAGCTTTTCCATTTGTTTCTGTCACCTCTGATTTCTTTGAGCAGTGTTTCGTACTTCTCCCTGTAGAGATCTTTCACCTCCCTGGTTAGCTGTATTCTTAGGTAAAAAATTTAAACTTTTAAAAGAAGTTTTCTCCTCATTAACATAGTAGTGAGGAAGAAGAAAGAAGAAAGGAAGAAGAAAGAAGGAAGATGAAAAAGAAGGAAGGAAGGAAGGAAGGAAGGAAGGAAGGAAGGAAGGAAGGAAGGAAGGAAGAAAGAGGGAGGGAGGGAGGGAGGGAGGGAAGGAGGAAAGGAGAAGAGAAGGAGGAGGAGGAGAAGGAGGAAAATAATAATTTTCTCTGGCTTTGGAATGTAAACTGAAGAGAACAGGATGGTGTTCTCTGACAGAACCCAGGCCTTTCATGCTTTGACATGAGGATTATGGCAATGAAATAAATACCTATAATCATACTGCTGTAACTTTGTACCACCTTAGAGTTTATTCATTTATTCAACAAATATTGATCAACAGCCCACTACATGAAGGCAATTTCATATGTATTATCTCTAGCCATCTGGCTTTTAAAAATTAGAGACAGGTAATGTGGGTCAGTGGCTCCTTCTCTTGTCAAGTTTACACAGTGGCCACTGACTCCCCTGGGAGAAGAGGGTAGGTTCTGGTTATGTGATGTCTGAGGGTAGAAGAAACAGAGGCAGGTCTTCCCCTCTGGGCCGCAGTGGATATTCCTGTACTATGTCTAAAATCAGACATCTCACAATCCAAGGAGAAGTTTCCTTCCAGACTAATTCTCTCCCACAAGATAAACACCTACTTCCCCTACTAATGGGGTACATGAGAGAATGGAGAAATGAGAAAAAATATGTCTATTCTCCCTCTTGTGGAATATGTGTGGCCTAGAGAAGTATGTAGTTTAAATTCTACCCACTCACCACCCAATGTGTGAGGAAGAATCCACATAGCACACAGAGTCTAACATATGGAGTGTGCTCTTCCTGAGAATGTCCTGCTTGCTATAAGTCACCAGAAGTTTGGGGGAGCTATCCTATCTCCTCTGCAAGGAGTCTGCATCACCCTTCTACTTAGGAAGCAATTCTGACTTCCTTGGTGATGTTGTCTTCCATGTGAGAGGTATCTGAGCTATATTCCAAGGGAACAACTGAGAAACTGAGACTGCCCTAGGATCAAAGTGTATGACGTCAAGGCCAATGACATCCATCTACTCAATGGGGTCAGCTATTCTACCATGAAAAGCAGAGGGGAAGGAAGGAAGAGAGGAAAAGAGTCAGGGCCAAAGTGGACACCATTAGGAGCTGTCTCTCAAAGTGTATTTAATATCACTCCTGGCCATCAATCTCTTCACTATAGACTCCCTGAATCACAGCCAAGACAGAGGGGGACTAGTCATTACTAAGGTTGTTGGTCGCACTTCTCTGTCATAAAAGCTACATTTCAGACCCAAAAGATAAGCTAATATTCTGCTTCAATGTCTGTAGTAAAAAGCAAATAACTTTGGGCATGAGAACCAAGAAATAAGAAGGGAGCTTTAATGCTTCCATAGAGAAGCAAATATTTGCACTTATTAATATCCTGAAACCCATGTTGCCATGAATAGTTCCTTCCCCTTTTATCCCATGCCTTTTGTCTAACACAGTGATATATTGCCACCCTTTCAAAATCTTGACACAGATGACATTGAAGCAAATTATGTACCTCGGCCAGATTTCTCAGTTGAAATGGAGATAGCTGATGTGTACATTTTTCCGTCTAATTAACATTCCACAGTTTGAATAGCTGTTATCATGCCCTGGGTCCCATATGAATGGATGAATAGATAAAAAGATCCATAAACAGCTTGGCTTGCACAGAATGAGATTTTTCTCCAGACAAAGAGAAAATGGAATGAATCATTGTTATCTGGATTGTGGCAGTCATCAGAGACTTGTGCAAGCACATGCTCCCCTGTGTTCAGAACACAAATGTGTTGCCTAGCACCAGCAGCCATCTCAAGGGGACTTTTGTCCACTCCACATCTCTGCATTTAGCCATATAATTTTTTCCACCCAGGTCTTTGTTTATGCTGTGTGATGATTTCAAAAATCTGTCCCATATTTTTATACGCCTCCACTCGAGAGGTGTAGATTAATTCTTCTCCCCTTGTACTTAGTGACTCACTCTTAACAAATAGAATATGGCAGAAGTGATGGTGTGTAACTTCAGACTCTAGGTCAAAAAATGCATTGCGCTGTCTTGCGCTCTCACGCTCTCTCTCTCTCAATCTCTCAATTTCTCTCTCCAATCAGTCACTCTGGGTAAAATCAGTTGCCATTTCATGAAGCCATGCATACAGTCCTATAGAGAGGAACCGAGGCATCCTGCCTGCCAATAGCCGTGGGAGTGAGCCATTTTGAAAGTAGATCCTTCAGCTCCAGTCAAGCTTTCAGATGAGACCATGGCCAACATAATGACTGCAACCTCATGAGAGACCTTGAGCCAGAACCACCCAGCTAAGCAGCTCCTGCATTCCTGATTCTCAGAAACTGTGTGATATAATAAATGTTTGTTGTTTTAAGCAGCTAAATTTTGGGGTGATCTACTGTGCAGCAATAGATAACTAATACACACTGTGACTTCTTTTGACTCTGATCACTGTATTTATGGAAATAATTTATTTTTTCTCCCAGATAGTCAAAGGCCAAGATGAACACTGCCTCCACGGCAAGGCTCCAGAGACACTGAAAAGTGAGTGTGAGTGTCTCAGGAGGCTGGCAAGGCCTTCAACAAGCTCACCAACCCTGGCCAGGGCATGCACTGTGAAAAGTCCTTTGGTGCTTTTAAAGCAAGCTAGACATGGAAACCTCCATAAGTGGAATAACTACAAATTAGCAGGGTGGTTAAAGGTCTCTGTTTTAAAGCTAGACAGAAATGGGTTTGATTCCAGAATTCACTGTTGATTATCTGATTAACAGTGGACAAGTTAAATAATGAATCCTCCAGTTCTTCCTCTGTAAAATGGGAGATAATACTACCTACCTTAATAGGATTACATTAAATCTAAATGAGGTTTTAAAATGTAACTCTAAATCTAATCTTACATTAAATCTAAATTAAATCTTGGTACAGGGCCTGACACTTTACTCAATAGATGTTGCTGTTAATAGGGGTAGACAGGTTGCAATTACAATTTGAGAATCCCTTCCTAGCCCCGTGTAGTTCCTTCATTCCATGTCATTGTAAATTCTGGTGAGTCCTCATACTGGCAAGGCATGACCTCCTGTGGCATGTGTGGGGGTATTTTTCCTGCTATTGTGCCTGTTCTCTGGTTTCTGTCAGCTCTGGTCCTGCCTCCTGGCTCCTGCCCTCACTCCCAGCCCACTCATAGGCTCTGATCATGCTCTTCCCTTGCTGGCATCTACCTACATTCACCCTTGATCTCGCCCTGCCTGGCCCCAGCTGCTCTGTGGGATCTGAAGAGGAGCCCACCACCCTACCATGACATGTACCTATGCATCTTCAAAAGGTTTCCTATCTGTTTTTGACTTTGGAAGAAAAGAGAACCTAGTCACCTCCTTTCATGCAGAGAACTGCCTATTCTGGGGAAAACCAGCTGAGGTAATTTACACACCCTGCTTAATTACTTCACGACCAGACTCCCAGCTAAGTTGCCCTAGCAACACCTAGCAACTGGCCACTGTCACCAGCTGCTTCTGTAAGAGAGTTCCTCTAACTGCTTTATAAACAGTTTTTATTTGGTGGCTTTGATGCAGAAAAGAGTAAGTTAAATAGGACTCTGAACAATATGTAACTGGTTTCATGCCATCCTTCTGCTTGGCTTTGCCTCCGTTTTCCTATGTAGGCCTAGTGGCATTTCTCCAGGGCTGGGGCAGTAATGGGTACTGTTTCAGAGGACATCTTTGTAGGCAGATAGACAATCTAGCTGTGTGACACTGAGAGTTTTAACCTTGACTGCCTCAGTTTCTTTATCTATAAAATGGGGGTGATAATATCCCCTTTACAGGGTTGACATGAGGAAGAATTAATATATTGCACAGTGCCTGGCACAAAGGCCATATTCTGTGGCGGCTGCTATAATTATGAATAATCTAAAAACAGAAAACAACAGCCATCTTTCCAAATGACACTACAGCAGAGCCAGCCAGACTGGTCATTCATGTGATTGTAAAATGTGGAGAGTCTGCCTCTGGGATTATACAAATTACACCCCTCACCCTCCTTCCTGGTGCCCTGAGCTGCCCCCACTCTTGTGTTCTATTCCCATTCTCACTACAATGTAAGAAGCTCCATGAGGACAAGAATTTTTGTCTATTTTCTTCACTACTGTATCCCAACACCTAGAACAGAGCTTGACACATAACAGGTGTTCAATAAGCATTTGTTGGATGAATGGCTGTTTGCAGCATATTGTCTTATGCATAAGGTTCCCTTGGGAATTTCAAGTGCTGGGATATGGGAATCCCTGGATCCCTAGCCTTATACATCTACTAACACACCATCCAGCTGCCATGCTGTGTCTTTGGGTAAGCCAAGACTAACCAAAACCCCAAATGTAATATCTCAGACCATCCTATGTGGCCATTTCATTGACAATTTATGATTACAAGGCATAAACTAAAATGAAATCTAAATCCTCAAGACCTGGTGTGAACTAGAAGGCAGAAGTGGAAGGAGGCATTCTTAGGACTGCTATTCTCAGTTTGTTTCTCTCTCAGACCCGGTAAATCTGTCCTAACCAGGAAGTCTAACAGGAGAGGGAGAAGAAATGTCCCAACCAAGAGGAGAGAACTTGTTTGAGGGTTTGAGGGGTGAAGAGGATGCAATTTCACATCAGGGGTGTGAAATCTAGGTCCAGAAGCAGAGCCTGCCAGCAACTGGAGTCAAGAAACCAGAATTTTAAGGAAGGCTAGAGAGTCAAAGTTGTATGTTTAGAGCAAACAGGGAACAAAGCCAGACAACAGTGCAGACAACAATGTATTCCTTGCCAAAGTGATCCAGAAAGTGTGAGGCTACCTCCTACATGTTACAAAGCCCAGGCTCTGCCTCCCAAACCTAGGCCTTCTGTTATAAATCAGAAGAGTTCTATGAATGTAGAGGGAGCTAATGCCCACACCAGGGCCAGCCTGTTGTGATATAGCTCATGACCTTCCAAACTTTCACTGTGGAAGAAGAGTCAAAAAGACCCCAGAATGCTACATTAATCCCTAGGGCTGTCAGGGTCGCTGTACCACCTGAGGCTGACCTCCCCAACTTGTGCTAAGAATCACTACATAGCAGGAGAGCTTGCTCTGTTGTTCCCAGTGCCTGCTTCCCTCAAATGTGGTCTGGAAACCAGTCTCTCCCTGCTGAGGCAAAATGAAGACCCAGCCACTAGAGTTATAGCAGAGGTGGATGAGGCTGAGCCGAGTATGAAAGGCTCAGCAGCTAATGGTATCCTGGCTTTTCAGGCCCATCCTAATTTATGAAATTGTGGAGCTGAGATTCAGAAGGAGACATGACTTCCATATCACACATCAAATCCATGGGCAAGGTGGGACTGGAACCCAGGACTCTTCACTCTTGGTCCTAGGCTTTCTTTCTACTGCTTCTGGACCCCACCCCCACTAATTATTCCAGCACCAAACAATGAACCCTTTGCTCTGAGTAACCAGGAATGTATTTGATACCCTTATCCTCTCATCTCCAGTCCCCCCAGGGAAACTAGTACAGTGAGTAAATCTTGAGATTAAACGTCCAAAGGGCAGATCTAGTACCCAGCACCACCTCTCACTACCTGTATGATGTAGGTAACTCACTTAACCTCTCTGACCTGTAGTAGGGATACCTGTAAAGTAGGAACAACACTAATGGCCATACCTCATGAAATTGCTTGAAGGACTCAATAGAAAATGTGTGAAAACACTGTATACTCAAAAGTGATATACATGCAATTGTTATTTTCTTCCCCATGGTTTTCTGTATTTTCCAAATGTTCTACTATATTGATTTTAAAAGAGAGAAAGAACAAATTACACTTAATTTTTCAAAAGGAAAAACATTTAAGGAAACAGTCCTGTTACCTATCAAACTGGCAGAGCTTTTATTTCCTACTCCGACATTAAAGAGCACAGTGAGATGAGCATTCTCATGCACAGCTAGTGAAAGGAAAAATTGGTACTGACTTTCTGGAAAATTACTTGGCAACAGGCATCAAGTTATTTTTAAATGTTTATGCTTCTTAACCCAGTAATTCTCAGAATGTATGTAAACAAAATTGTTATTGATGCAGTTCAACATAATTAATAAGGCACTTGTAGAAGAATTTTTTCTTAAATATACCTAAAAACTAGAAGCAACATAAATGTCCCCAAGTGAGAAATTGAATAACTTATAGGACATCTTACAATGAAATATCATAAAACCTCTAAAAGTTAACTGTTCAAAGAATATTTAATGGAGTAAATATTCATAATATAATGTAATAGAATATTAAACAGTATGTTTTAAAATATAGAGAAATGCACAGAGAAAGAAAAATTCATAAAAACATTAAATTAATGGTGTTGCCTTTGGATGATGAGATTATGGGGTTTTCTCTCTTCTTTATAATTTTTTGCATTTTAAAATTAATAATAATGAGCTTGTGTTCTTTTACAACCTGAATATGCTATTAAAAATAACTACGTAAATACTTAAAGGTGTATGCCTTTTGCATTCCATTTTGTTGCCTATAGTAGCATTATTTTTTCTTCATTGAAGTATAATTGACAGATAAACATTGGATATATTAATGATATACAACCTGATGTTTTGATTTATGTATACATTATGAAATGATTACCACAATCAAGCTAATTAACATAGTCATCACCTCACATAGTTATGGTTTTGTATGTGTGGTAAGAACATTTAAGATCTATTCACTTAGCAATTTCTGAGTATACAATACATCATTAACTATAGACACCATGCCATCTAATAGATTTCCAGAACCTATTCACCCTGTATAACTAAGACTCTGTGGCCAGGCGCAGTGGCTCACGCCTGTAATCTCAGCACTTTGAGAGGCCGAGGTGGGCAGATCACGAGGTCAAGAGATCGAGACCATCCTGGCCAATATGGTGAAACCCCATCTCTACTAAAAATACAAAAATTAGCCGGGCATGGTGGCAGGCACCTGTAGTCCCAGCTACTCGGGAGGCTGAGGCAGGAGACTTGCTTGAACCCGGGAGGCAGAGGTTGCAGTGAGCCGAGATAGCACCACTACACTCCAGCCTGGCGACAGAGCAAGACTCTGTCTCAAAAAAAAAAAAAAAAAAAAAAAAAAAAAGACTTTGTAACCTTTGGCCAATTTGTCCCCATTCCCTCACCACTCCCCACCCCCATTCCCTGGCAACCACCATTCTACTCTGCTTTTACAAGTTCAACTTTTTCAGATTCCACACATAAGTGAGATCATGTAGTATTTGTCTTTCTGTGCCCGGCTTATTTCCCTTAACATTATGTTCTCCAGATTCATCCATGTTGTTGCAAATGAAAGAATTTCCTTCTTTTTTAAGGCTGAATAATATTCCATTGTGTGTGCATGTGTGTTTGTGTGTGTATACAGTCATGCGCTGCACAATGACATTTCAGTCAATGATGGACTGCATGTATTATGCTGGTGTCAGAAGATTATAATGAAGCTGAAAAATCCCTATTGTAACATTGTAGCCCTCATAATGGTGTAGTGCAGTGCATTACTCATTACTCACATGTTTGTGGTGATGCTAGTATAAAGAAACCTACTGTACGGCTAGCAGTATAAAAGCATAGCACATACAATAATGTACAGTAATACTTGATAATGATAATAAACAACTATATTACTGGTTTATGTATTTACTATACTATTCTTTTTTTTTTTTTGAGGTGGAGTTTCGCTTCTGTCGCCCAGGCTAGAGTGCAATGGTGCAATCTCCGCTCACTGCAACCTCCACCTCCTGAGTTCAAGCAATCCTCCAGCCTCAGCCTCCTGAGTAGCTGGGATTACAGGCGCACACCACCACGCCCAGCTAATTTTTGAATTTTTAGTAGAGACGGGGTTTCACCATGTCGGCCAGGCTGCTCTCAAAATCCTGACCTCAGGTAATCCACCCGCCTCGGCCTCCCAAAGTTCTGGGATTATAGCTATGAGCCACTGCGCCTGGCCTATATGATACTTCTTATCATTATTTTAGAGTATACTCCTTCTTTTTATTTAAAAAAAAAAAAAAGTTAACTTTAAAACAGCCTCAGGCAAGTTTTTCAGGAGGTGCTCCAGAAGAAGGCGTTACCACAGAAGATGACACCTCCATGCATGTTATTGCCCCTAAAGACTCTCCAGTGAGAGAAGATGCGAAGTTGGAAGACAGTGATATTGATGACCCTGACCCTGTGCAGGCTAATGTGTGTGTTTATGTCTTCATTTTTAACAAAAACTTTAAAAGTAAAAAGAGAAAATAAAAAATTTAGAAATAGAAAAAAGCTTATAGAAGAAAATAAAATATTTTCATACAGCTGTGCAATGTGTTTGTGGTTTAAGCTAAGTTTTACAAGGGGCAATAAGTTTAAAAATATTGAAAAGTATATGAAGTTAAAACATTACAATAAACTAAGGTTAATTTATTACTGAGGAAAGAAAAAGTCTTTTTATAAATTTGGTGTAGGCCAAGTGTCCAGTGTTTATAAAGTCTACAGAAGTGTACGGAAATGTTCTAGGCCCTCACATTCACTCGCCACTCACCCACAGACTCACCCAGAGCAACTTCCAGTCCTGCAAACTCAGTTATCTTAACTGCTCTATAAAGGTATACCATTTTTATCTTTTATACCATATTTTTATTGTACTTTTTCTATGTTTAGATACACAAATATGTACCATTGTGTTACAATTGTCTGCAGTATTCAGTATAGTCACATGCTACAGGTTTGTAGCCTAGGAGCAATAGGCTATATGGTATAGCCTGGATGTGTAGTTAGCTATAACTTCTAGGTTTATGTAAATATACTCTATGATGTCCACACAACAAGAAGAGCACCTACCAACACATTTCGCAGAATATGTCTCCATCATTAAGTGACACATGACTGTATAACATTTTCTTTATTTATCATCTGTTGTTGGACCCTTAGTTTGATTCTGTATTTGGCTATTGTGAATAATCCTGCAATGAATAAGGGAGTGTGGCTATCCCTTTTACATACTGACTTCATTTCCTTTGGATACATATCCAGAAGTGAGATTGCTGGATCATATGATAGTTGTGTTTATAATTTTTTTGAGGAAACTCCATACTGTTTTCATAATGGCTTTACCAATTTACATTCCCACCAACAGTGCACAAAAGTTCCCTTTTCTCGGCTGGGTGTGGTGGCTCACTCCTGTAATCCCAGCACTTTGGGAGGCTGAGGTGGGTGGATTTTCTGAGGTCAGGAGTTCGAGACCAGTCTGGCCAACATGGTGAAAACTTGTCTCTACTAAAAATACAATAAAAAATAGCCAGGCGTGGTGGCATGCACCTGTAATCCCAGCTACTCAGGAGGCTAAGGCAGGGGAATTGCTTGAACAAGGGAGGTAGAGGTTGCAGTGAGCCGAGATTGTGCCACTGCACTCCGACCTGGGCGACAAAGCAAGACTCCATCTAAAAAAAAAAAAATTTCCCTTTTCTCCATGTTCCCACCAACACTTGTTATCTTTTGTCTTTTTAGTTATAGGCTTCTAACAGGTGTAAGATGATATCTCATTGTGATTTTACGTATCTCTAATGATTAGTGATGCTGAGTATTTTGATATGTTGGCCATTTGCATGTCTTCTTTTAATAAATATCTATTCAGTTCCTTTGCAGATTTTTCTCCTGCCTGATTGCCCTGGCCAGAACTTCCAACACTATGTTGAATAGGAGTGGTGAGAGAGGGCATCCTTGTCTTGTGCCAGTTTTCAAAGGGAATGCTTCCAGTTTTTGCCCATTCAGTGTGATATTGGCTGTGGGTTTGTCATAAATAGCTCTTATCATTTTGAGATACATTCCATCAATACCTAGTTTTTTGAGAGTTTTTAGCATGAAGGGCTGTTGAATTTTGCTGAAGGCCTTTTCTGCATCTATTGAGATAATCATGTGATTTTTGTCGTTGGTTCTGTTTCTGTGATGGATTACATTGATTGATTTGCGTATGTTGAACCAGCCTTGCATCCCAGGGGTGTAGCCAACTTGATCGTGGTGGATAAGCTTTTTGATGTGCTGCTGGATTCGGTTTTCCAGTATTTTACTGAGGATTTTCCCATCGATGTTCATCAGGGATATTGGTCTAAAATTCTCTTTTTTTGTTGTGTCTCTGCCAGGCTTTGGTATCAGGATGATGCGGCCTCATTAAATGAGTTAGGGAGGATTCCCTCTTTTTCTATTGTTTGGAATAGTTTCAGAAGGAATAGTACCAGCTCCTCTTTGTACCTCTGGTAGAATTCAGCTGTGAATCCATCTGGTCCTGGACATTTATTTGTTGATAGCCTATTATTACCTCAACTTCAGAGCCTGTTATTGGTCTATTCAGAGATTCACCTTCTTCCGGGTTTAGTCTTGGGAGGGTGTATGTGTCCAGGAATTTATCCATTTCTTCTAGATTTTCTAGTTTATTCATAGAGGTGTTTATAATATTCTCTGATGGTAGTTTGTATTTCTGTGGGATCGGTGGTGATATCCCCTTTATCATTTTTTACAGCATCTATTTGATTCTTCTTTTCTTCTTTATTAGTCTTGTTAGTGGCCTATCAATTTTGTTGATCTTTTCAAAAAACCAGCTCCTGGATTCACTGATTTTTTTGAAGGGTTTTTTGTGTCTCTATCGCCTTCAATTCTGCTCTCATCTTAGTTACTTCTTGTCTTCTGCTAGCTTTTGAATTTGTTTGCTCTTGCTTCTCTAGTTCTTTTAATTGTGATGTTAGGGTGTCAATTTTAGATTTTTCCTGCTTTCTCTTGTGAGCATTTAGTGCTATAAATTTCCCTCTACACATTGCTTTAAAGGTGTCCCAGAGATTCTGATATGTTGTATCTTTGTTCTCATTGGTTTCAAAGAACTTTTTTATTTCTGCCTTCATTTCATTATTTGCCCAGTAGTCATTCAGGTGCAGGTTGTTCAGTTTCCATGTAGTTGAGCAGTTTTGAGTGAGTTTCTTAATCCTGAGTTCTAATTTGATTGCACTGTGGTCTGAGAGACAGTTTGTTGTGATTTGTTCTTTTACATTTGCTGAGGACTGCTTTACTTCCAATTATGTGGTCAATTTTAGAATAAGTGCGATGTGGTGCTGAGAAGAATGTATATTCTGTTGATTCGGGGTGGAGAGTTCTGTAGATGCCTATTAAGTCTGCTTGGTGCAGAGCTGAGTTCAAGTCCTGAATATCTTTGTGAACCTTCTGTCTCGTTGATCTGTCTAACATTGACAGTGGGGTGTTAAAATCTCCCATTATTATTGTATGGGAGTCTAAGTCTCTTTGTAGGACTCTAAGGACTTGTTTTGTGAATCTGGATGCTCCTGTATTAGGTACATATATACTTAGGATAGTTAGCTCTTCTTGTTGAATTGATCCCTTTACCATTATGTAATGGCCTTCTTTGTCTCTTTTGATCTTTGTTGGTTTAAAGTCTGTTTTATCAGAGACTAAGATTGCAACCCCTGGTTTTTTTTGTTTTGTTTTGTTTTTTTGCTTTCCATTTGCTTGGTAGATCTTTCTCCATCCCTTTATTTTGAGCCTATGGGTGTCTCTGCACATGAGATGGGTCTCCTGAATACAGCACACTGACAGGTCTTGACTCTCCAATTTGCCAGTCTGTGTCTTTTAACTGAGGCATTTAGCCCATTTACATTTAAGGTTAATATTGTTGTATGTGAATTTGATCCTGTCATTATGATGTTAGCTGGTTATTTTGCCCATTTCTTCATAGCATCAATGATCTTTACAATTTAGCATGTTTTTGCAGTGTTGTTCCAGTTGTTCCTTTCCAAGTTTAGTGCCTCCTTCAGGAGCTCTTGTAAGGCAGGCCTGGTGGTGACAAAATCTCCCAGCATTTGCTTGTCTATAAAGGCTTTTATTTCTCCTTCACTTATGAAGCTTAGTTTGGCTGGATATGAAATTCTGGGTTGAAAATTCCTTTCTTAAAAGAATGCTGAATATTGGCCCCCACTCTCTTCTGGCTTTTAAGGTTTCTGCTTAAATATGCTGTTAGTCTGATGGGCTTCCCTTTGTGGGTAACCAGACTCTCTCTGGCTGCCCTTAATGTTTTTTTCCTTCATTTCAACCTTGGTGAATCTGACAATTATGTGTCTTGGGGTTGCTCTTCTTGAGGAGTATCTTTGTGGTGTTCTTTGTATTTCCTGAATTTGAATGTTGACCTGCCTTGCTAGGTTGGGGAAGTTCTCCTGGGTAATATCCTGAAGTGTGTTTTACAACTTGGTTCCATTCTCCCCATCACTTTCCAGTACACCAATCAATCATAGATTTGGTCTTTTCACATAGTCCCATATTTCTTGGAGGCTTTGTTCATTTCTTTTTACTCTTTTTTCTCTAAACTTGTCCTCTCGCTTTATTTCATTAATTTGATCTTCAATCACTGATTTCCTTTCTTCCACTTGATTGAATTGGCTACTGAAGCTTGTGCATGCATCATGAAGTTCTCACGCCATGGTTTTCAGCTCCATCAGGCCATTTAAGGTCTTCTCTACACTGTTTATTCTAGTTAGCCATTTGTCTAACCTTTTTTCAAGGTTTTTAGCTTCCTTGCAATAGGTTAGAACATGCTCCTTTGGCTCGGAGAAGTTTGTTATTACTGACCTTCTGAAGCCTACTTCTGTCAACTCATCAAAGTCATTCTCCATCCAGCTTTGTTCTGCTGCTGGCAAAGAGCTGCAATCCTTTGGAGGAGAAGAGGTGCTCTGGTTTTTAGAATTTTCAGCTTTTCTGCTCTGGTTTCTCCCCGTCTTTGTGGTTTTATCTACCTTTGGTCTTTGATGTTGGTGATCTAGAGATGGGGTTTTGGTGTGGATGTCCTTTTTGTTGATGTTGATGCTATTCCTTTCTGTTTGATAGTTTTCTTTCTAGCAGTCAGGTCTCTCAGCTGCAGGTCTGTTGGAGTTTGCTGAAGGTCCACTCCAGATCCTGTTTGCCTGGGTATCACCAGCGGAGGCTGCAGAACAGCAAATATTGCAGAAGAGCAAATATTGCTGCCTAATCCTTCCTCTGGAAGCTTCATCCTAGTGGGGCACCTGCCTGTATGAGGTGTCTGTTGGCCCCTACTGGGAGGTGTCTCCCAGTTAGGCTACACAGGGGTCAGGGACCCACTTGAGGAGGCAGTCTGTCCATTCTCAGAGCTACAACACCATGCTGGGAGAATCACTGCTCTCTTTAGAGCTGTCAGACAGGGACGTTTCTCCTTTGCATATTTTTAAATTGAGTTGTTTCCTTGCTATTGAGTTGTCTGAGTTCCTTATATATTATGAATAGTAATCCTTTTTCAGATGTATTGTTTGCAAATATATACTCCCCTCCCATAGGAGCATATATTTGCAAACCATACATCTCAAAGGGTTAATAGGAAAAGAAAGGAAGGACGTGGGCTATATCACAAAGGAAACAGTCATGTGCAGAAGCTTTTTAGTTTGACATAATCCTGTTTGTCTATTTTTGCTTTTATTGTCTGTACTTTCCAGGTCATATAAAAAAAATCATTGCACAGAATAATGTCATAAAGTATTTTCCTTACCTTTTCTTCTAGTTTTGTTTTGTTTTACAGTTTCTGGTCTAACAATTAAGTCTGTAATCCATGTTGAGTTGTTTTTTGTACACGGTATGAAATAAGGGTCCAACAAGGGTATATGGTGTGAAAGAGGGTCCCCATTCTTCTCCATTGGAACATTCAGTTTTCCCAACACCATTTATTGAAGAGCCTGTCCTTTCCCCCTTTTGTGTTTTTGGCACCTTTTGTCAAAGATCAATTGACTGTAAGTAAATGTATGGATTGATTTCTGGGCACTATTGTGTTCCATTGACTTGCATGTCTGAGATTTCTTTTTCTTTTTTCTTTTTTTGAAACAGGGTCTCATTCTGTTACCCAGCCTAGAGTGCCGTGGTGAAATTACAGCTCACTGCAGCCTCAACCTCCCCAGGCTCAGATGATCCTCCCATCTCAGTCTCCCAGGTATCTGGGACTACAGGGGTATACCATTACATCTGGCTAATTTGGGGGTTTGTTTTGTCTTGTAGAGACAGAGTTTCACCAAATTGCCCAGGCTGGTCTCAAACTCCTGGGCTCAAGCAATCCACCCACCTCAGCCTTCTAAAGTGCTGAGATGACAGGCATAAGCCACCATGCCAAGCCTACGTTTGTTTATATGCCAATATTATGCCGTTTTGATTACTATAGCTTTATAGTCAATTTTGAAATAAGATATTGTAATGCCTCTACTTTGTTCTTTTTGCTCAAGATTTCTTTAGCTATGGGTCATTTGTCATTCCATACAAGTTTGTCATTTTTTTTCTATTTCTGTGAAAAATTACATTACATTTTTTTAATTTTTTTTTGAGATGGAGTTTCACTTTTACTGCCCAGGCTGGAGTGCAATGGCATGATCTCAGCTCACTGCAACCTCCGCCTCCCAGGTTCAAGCGATTCTCCTGCCTCAGCTTCCCGAGTAGCTGGGAGGACAGGTGCCCGCCACCATGTCCAGCTAATTTTTTGTATTTTTAGCAGAGACAGGGTTTTGCCATGTTGGTCAAGCTGGTCTCGAACTCCTAGCCTCAGGTGATCTGCCCACCTCGGCCTCCCAATATGCTGGGATTACAGGCATGAGGCACTGCACCTGGCCAACATTAGATTTTTGACAGGGATTGCATTGAATCTAGAGATAACTTTGGATTGTATGGACATTTTAACAGTATTAATTATTCCTATCTATAAATTTGGGATATCTTTCCATTTATTTGTGTCTTCAAATTATCTTTTTTTCATGCTTAATTGCTCTGGCTAGCACTTTCAGAACTATGTTGAATAGAAATGGTGAAAGTGAGCATCCTTTTCTTATTTCTGATCTTAGAGGAAAAGCTTTTAGCTTTTTACTGTTAAATGTGATGATAACTGTGGGCTTGTCATATATGGCATTTATTATATTGAGGTATATTCTTCTTACACCTAATTTGTTGAGAATTTTTATCACAAAAAGATGCTGAATTTGTCAGATGCTTTTTCTGCCTATTGAGATGATCATATGATTTTTCATTCTGTTAATATGGTATATCACATTAATTTGCATATGTTTATTTATTCTTGCATCTGAGGGAAAACTCCCATTCAATCATTGTATATCACCCTTTGACTATGCGGTTGAGTTCAATTTGCTAGTATTTTGTTGAGAACTTTTGTATTTATGTTCACAAGGGATTTTCTTGTGTCATCCTTGCCTGGCTTTAGCATTGGGTAATACTTACCTCATGGAATAAGTTTGGAATTTCCTTCTTCAACTTTTTGGAAAAATTTGAGAAGTATTTGCAATGACACTTCTTTACACATTTGGCAGAATTCACCAGTGAAGCCATCTGGTCCTGGGCTTTTCCTTATTAGAAGATTTTTGATTAGTAATTCAATCTCCTTGCTCACTACTGGTCTATTCAGATTTTCTATCTCTTCATGGTTCAGTCATGGTAGGTTGTATAATATATGTCCAGGAATTTATCTGTTTCTTCTAGGTTATCCAATTTGTTGCCATATAATTGTTCATAGTTTCTTATGATTTTTGTATTTCTGTGGTATTGTAATGTCTCCTCTTTCATTCATAATTTTATTTATTTGAGTCTTCTGTCTTTTTTTCTTAGTCTGGTTAATGGTTTGTCAATTTTATCTTTTAAAAAAACAACTCTCAGTTTCATTGATCTTTTTCTAATCTCTACTTCATTTATTTCTGTTCTAATCTTTATTATTTCCTTCCTCTGATTACTTTGGGCTGTTTATTCTTTTTCTAGTTCCTTGGGCTATAAAGTTAGGTTATTTGAGATTTCTTTTTTCTTAATGTAGGTATTTATCACTGTAAACTTCCTTCTTCAAGATGATTTTGCTGCATCTCATAAGTTTTAATATACTTTGTTTTCATTTTTTGTTTGTCTCAAAATATTTCTGATTTCTTCTTTCACCCATTGGTTTTTCAGGTGTATGTTGCTTAATTTACACATATTTGCAAGTTTTCCAATTTTCTACTATTATTGATTTCTAGGTTCATACTAGTGTGGTCAGAAAATATATTCACATAATTTCAGTCTTCTTAAATATGTTAAGACTCATTTTGTAGCCCAATATATAATCTATTCCAAAGAACACTTGTATGCACTTAAGAAGAATGTGTATTCTGCTGCTTTGGGATGGAATGTTTTATACATGTTGTTAGGTCCATTTGGTCTATAGTGTTGTTCAAGTCCACGTTTCCTTATTGATTAACTGGACTATCCATCCATTGTTAAAACTGGAGTATTTAAGTCCCCTACTATTATTGCATTACCGTCTATTTCTCCCTTCAGTTCTGGTAATATTGGCTTTATATACTTAGGTACTCCAATGATGGGTGCATATATGTTTACAATTATTATATTCTGTTGATGAATTGGCCCCTTCTCATTATATGATCACCTTCTTTATCTCTTGTGGTGATTTCTGACTTAAAGTCTGTCTTGTCTGATATAAGTGTCGTGACTCCTGCCCTCTTTTGGTTACTATTTGCATGCTGTATCTTTTTCTATTCCTTCACTTTCAGCATATGGGTGTCCTTAAATCTTAAGTGAGTCAATTTTAAGCAGCACAGAGTTGGATTTTTTTAATTCATTCAATCACTCCATATCTTTTGATTGGGGAATTTAGGCCATTTATATTTAATTATTGATAAGTAAGGACTTATTATTGACATTTTGTTAATTGTTTTCTGTTTTATAATTTTTTCTCTCTTATCATCTTTTGTGATTTGATTTTTTAGGGTAGTAGTATGCTTTGATTCCTTTATCTTTTGTGTCTCTACTTCAGGCTTTTCCTTTATGATTATTAGGAAGCTCATATAAAACATCTTACAGCAGTCTATTTTAACAACTTAATTTTGATTGCATATAAAAATTCTACACTTTTTCCCCATACACATATTATATGTTATTGATGTCATAAATACCATCTTTTATATTGAATATTCACTAATTATTACATCTATAGTTATTTTTTTTAATTAAACTTTAGGTTTTAGGGTACATGTGCACAATGTGCAGGTTTGTTACATATGTATCCATGTGCCATGTTGATTTCCTGCACCCATTAACTCATCATTTAGCAATAGGTATATCTCCTAATGCTGTCCCTCCCCCCTCCCCCAACCCCACAACAGTCCCCGGAGTGTGATGTTCCCCTTCCTGTGTCCATGAGTTCTCATTGTTCAATTCCCACCTATGAGTGAGAACATGTGGTGTTTGGTTTTTTGTCCTTGCGATAGTTTACTGAGAATGATGTTTTCCAGTTTCATCCATGTCCCTACAAAGGACATGAACTCATCATTTTTTATGGCTGCATAGTATTCCATGGTGTATATGTGCCACATTTTCTTAATCCAGTCTATCGTTGTTGGACATTTGGGTTGGTTCCAACTCTTTGCTATTGTGAATAGTGCCGCAATAAACATACGTGTGCCATTAGAGAAATGCAAATCAAAACCACAGTGAGATACCATCTCACACCAGTTAGAATGGCCATCATTAAAAAATCAGGAAACAACAGGTGCTGGAGAGGATGTGGAGAAATAGGAACACTTTTACACTGTTGGTGGGACTGTAAACTAGTTCAACCATTGTGGAAGTCAGTGTGGCAATTCCTCAGGGATCTAGAACTAGAAATACCATTTGACCCAGCCATCCCATTACTGGGTATATACCCAAAGGACTATAAATCATGCTGCTATAAAGACACATGCACATCTATAGTTATTTTTAATGCTTTTTTTGTTTAACTTTTATCCTAGAGTTCAAAGTGATTTATGGATCACCATTAAAGTATTAGAGTATTCTAAATTTGGCTCTCTACTTACCTTTACCAATGAGTTTTATACCTTCATATATTTTTTAATTGCCAGTTAGCATTCTTTCACTTCAACCTGAAGAATTTTCCTTAGCATTTCTTGTAAGGCTATCTAGTGGTGATGAACTCCCTCAGTTTTGTTTGTCTGGGAAAGTCTTTATCCCTACTTCGTTTCTGAAGGATAGCTTTGCTAGGTATAATTTTCTTGCAGACCTATTTATGCTCAACTCAACCTATTTGGAGTTATTTGGGCTTCACAAATCTGGATGTTAATTTCCCTCTCCAGATTTGAGAGGTTATCTATCATTATTTCTTTAATAAGTTTTCTGCTCCTTTCTCTTTCTCTGCTCCTTCCTGGATTTCCATAACATATCTATTGGTTTGTTCAGTGGTGTCCCATAAGTTCTGTAGGCCTTCCTCATTATTTTTCATTCTTTTTTCTTTTTATTTTTCTGACTGGATAATTTCAAATGATCTTTGAGTTTACTAATTCTTTCTTTTGCCTGATTGAGTTTGTTATTGAAGCTCTCCATTGAATTTTTTAGTTCAGATATTGTATTCTGCATAACCAGAATTTCAGTTTGGTTTTTACTAATGGTCTATTTTTCTTTGTTGAACTTCTAATTTTATTCATGTATTGTTTAACTGATTTTGTTTAATTATCTATTTTCTCTGGTAGTTCACTGAGCTTCTTTAAAATGATTGTTTGAAACTATTTGTCTGGTGATTTATATACCTCTATTTTTTGAGGTCAGCCACTGGAGCTTTATTTTGCTCCTTCAATGGTATTATAGTCCCTTTATTCTTTGTGTTTCTTGAAACTTTGCATTGTTGTCTTCACATTTGAAGATGCAATCACTTCCTCCAGTCTTTGTTGACTGGCTTTAGGAGTGAAAGACCTACATCAGTGAGCCTGGCTAGAGACTTTGGGTGTCTCTCAGGCCTGTTCTATTGATGTATCTATCCCACTCGTCTTGATCCTTCTTAGGGGAGAAGTCTTAAGATTGTGTGACTTCTCTTGATCTCACAAAGCCATGCTTGTTGCTAAGAGTCTTCTGTTTATTTTCCCTAGGACTGTGCCCTGAGGTGTCCAAGATAGTGTGCTTTTTCCAAAACTATCAGAGAAAAGCCAGCTGCTAATATCTGCACCTGCTGTTGAGATCCATGTGTTGTCTGTGGGAGCTTGTGTGTGTTACACACGGGAACATGTAGGGCACTGTCCACAGGGTAGAGGAGCAGGGTGTTGGGATCATGTGTCTACTTGTTGGGAGTTCCACAGGTGAGTTGTCCTATGGGGCTCATGGTAGCCCTCTTGGTATCATTTGTGAGCCTGCTGATAATCACATGCCAGTGCTGTACACTCCCACCTTTTCTCCCACCTCCTAGCTGCTCCCAGACAACTCAGCCATGCCAATCCCCTTGGCATTCTGTTCTTATTCATTGAGATGAGATAGAAATGAGCCTCCTGGGCAGTGTCCCAAAAGACTGTAGAAGTTGAGTGCTCACTTACCCTGTGGGAGAAGTTATGGGCCTCTCTCAGCACAGAGGGCCTCTCTCAGCCCTGAGCTTTTGGGAGATGGGGTGATGTGGGTAAACTGAAACTGCTTTTTTAACCTGTTCAATATACTGGCTCTTGAATTTTTTGTTCCACCAGAGTGTTGCAACCTCTCAGCTGGACTCTGAGGCTCCCATAAAAGCATTCTTGTCTATGAGTTTTGCCAAAATTGGTGTTTCTATAGGGGTATGAGGGATAGAACTTTCTATTTTGCCATCTTCCTGACATCATCCGAAATTTTTGCATATTTAATTGGTTTTAGGGCTTACTACTGCCTCTTTCCAATCCCAAATTCCCCATCTTAGGCTCTTGTTTTGACTTATTTTCATATCACGTCGATAAATGTTTTGAGTCATTTTTACAGAAAGGATACTTGAGTGGCAACTTTTCTTAGCCTTTGGAGATCAGAAAATGAAACTGTTGCTGCCCTATATGATGACAAAATGGCTGGGGAAAACGTCTTTATCACATTCTTTTTCTCCTAAATTTCTGGAGACCTTCTATTGCTGACTTCTAGAATTTATTGGCTCAGAGAAGAAATCTAATGTTAGTCAGATTTTAATTCCTCTAAAAGGATCGTTCATTTTTTGGCTTGATTGTAGGACTCCTAAACCTTTGAAATTAAATTATGCTACAACTATTATTGATTTTGGAACCAAAAAGCCACAAGTTGGAGCAACAACCAAAGCCTAGCTCACAACAGTAAGCTTTGCAAAAGGTTTCAGAGACCAAAAGCCTTTCTCCATTAGACAATCATTCACATTTCATTCTGAGTTTAGACCTACCTCTTTTCACCAAAACAATCTCTATTTTATCCTTCCATATATTCTCCTCCCTACCTCATCTCCAGCTAACAGCAAAATCAAGGTTCAGAAACTATGTGTCTTTCACACTTTCTCCACTATCACACATTTGTACAATCATACACCAGTATGCATAGTTTGGTAATTTGGGCATTATTTTGCACACACACACAAATATGGTTTCACTGTATACATTTCTCTACATTGTGCTTTTCTTACTGAACTAAAAATCTCTCTAGGTCAATTGGTGTATTGGTCCATGCTCATGCTGCAATAAAGAACTACCTGATACTGGGTAATTTATAAAGAAAAGAGGTTTAATTGGTGCACAGTTCCATTGGCTTAACAGGAAGCATGACTGGGAGACCTTAGAAAACTTACAATCATGGTGGAAGGCAGAGGGGAAGCAGGCACATCTTCACAATGGTGGAGCAGGAGAGAGAGAGAGAAGGGGGAAGTGCCACACACTTTTAAACCATCAGATCTTGTGAGAATTCACTCACTATCATGAGAACGGCAAGGAAGACATTTGTGCCCATGATCCAATCACCTCCCACCAGGCCCCTCCTCCAATTCGGCATGAGCTTTGGGTGAGGACACAAACACAAACCATATCACTCCACCTTCCACCCCTTGCTCCTCCCAAATCTCATGTCCTTCTCACATTACATACAATTATCCTTTCTCAACAGTCCTCCAGTCTTAATTCATTTCAGCATTAACTCAAAAGTGCACAGTCCAAAGTCTCAGCTGAGACAAGGTAAGTCCTTTCTGCTTATGAGCCTGTAAAATCAAAAACAAGTTCACTGCTTCCAAGATACAATGGGAGTATGGGCATTGGGAAAATGCTCGCATTCCAAATGGGAAAAAATGGTCAAAACAAAGAGGACACAGGCCCCATGCAAGTCTTAAACCCAGCAGGGTAGTCATTAAATCTTAAAGTTCCAAAATTATCTCCTTTGACTCCATGTCTTACATCCAGGCCACAATGATGCAAGGGGTAGTTTCCCAAGGCATTGGGAAGCTTGGCCCCTGTGGCTTTGCAGGGTGCAGCCCTGTGGCTACTTTAATGGGCTGGCCTTAAGTGCCTGTGCCTTTTCCAGGTGCACAGTGCAAGCTGTCAGTGGATCTATCATTCTGGGGCCTGATGGACAGTAACCCTCTTCTCACAGCTTCATTAGGCAGTGCCCTGGTGGGGAATCTGGATGTGGGCTCCAACCCCACATTTCCCCTCTGCATTGCCCTAGTAGAGATTCTCCATGAGGGCTCTGGCCCAGCAGCAGACTTCTTCCTGGACTTCCAGGCATTTCAATACAGCCTCTGAAATCTAGGCAGAGGTTCTCAAACCTCAACTCTTGCCTTCTGTGTACTGGCAGTCCCAACACCATGTAGAAGGTTTGGGGCTTGCACTGTGCACCTGGAAAAGCAATGGCCTGAGCTGTACATTGGCCCCTTTTAGCCACAGCTGAAGCAAGAATGGCTGGGATGCAGAGTGCCATGTCCAGAGGCTGCACAGAACAGTGGAGCCCTGGGCCCACCCCAGGAAACCATTTTTCCCTCCTAGGTCTCCAGGCCTGTGATAGGAGGGGCTGCCACAAAGGTGCCTGAAATGCCTTGGAGACATTTTCCCCATTGTCTTGGCTATTAACATTCAGTTCCTCCTTACTTATGCAAATTTCTGCAGCTGTCTTAGGCCTGAATTTCTCCGGAGAAAATGGGGTTTTCTTTTCTACCACATGGCAGAGCTACAGATTTTCCAGACTTTTATAGTCTGCTTCCCTTTTAAATATAAGTTTCAGTTTCTTTTTTACATAGTATTTAGATATCCTCTCGGAAATTGCCTATTTATATCCTTTGCCTATTTTTCAACTGAGATGTCTTTATCAGTTTGTAGAGGTATTTAAATGTTTTAAACATAAAATCCTTCACCTATTTTTTTCAGCCAGGATCTTGCACTGATGCCCAGGCTGGAGTGTAGTAGTGTGACCATAGCTTACTGCGGCCTCAAACTCCTGGGCTCAAGGGATCCTCCTGCCTCGCTCTCCTGAGTAGCTAGGACTACAGGCACACACCACCATGCCTAGTTAATCTCTTTCTTTATGCAAATGAGCATAGGCTTTTAAGAGCAGCCAGGACACATCTTCAAGGTTTTGCTACTTAGAAATTTCTTCTGCCAGATAGCCTGAATCACCTCTCTCAAGTTCAAAGTTCCACAGATCTCAGGGGCAGGGGCAAAGTGCTGCCAGTACAGAGGCAAATGCTACCAGTCTCTTTGCTAAAGCATAGCAAGAGTAACCTTTACTCCAGTTCCCAATAAGTTCTTCATCTCCATCTGAGACTACCACAGCCTGGACTTCATTGTCCATATCCCTATCAGCATTTTGGTCAAAACCATTCAACAAGTCTCTAGGAAGATCCAAACTTTCCCTCATCTTCCTGTCTTCTTCTGTGGCCCCCAAACTGTTACAACTCCTGCCCATTATCCAGTTCCTAAGTTGCTTCTACATTTTCAGGTATCTTTATAGCAGTGCCACACTATTCTAGTACCAAATTTCAGTATTAGTCCATTCTCACACTGCTATAAAGAACTAACTGAGACTGGGTAATTTATAAAGAAAAGAGGTTTAATTGACTCACAGTTCACAGCCTTAACAGGAAGCATGACTGGGAGGCCTCAGGAAACTTACAATCATGATGGAAGGTGAAGAGGAAGCATGCATATCTTCACAGTGGTGGAGCAGAAGAGAGAGGGAAGGGGGAAGTGCCACACACTTTTTAACCATCAGATCTCATGAGAACTCACTATTATGAGAACAGCAAGGGGGAATTCGCCCCCATGATCCAATCGCCTAACATCAGGCCCCTCCTCCAATTCAACATGAGATTTGGGTGGGGACATGAATCCAATCCATATCAATTAATATACGTATAGCTCATTTTTTTCTAATGGTTGCATAATTATTCAAATTATGAACATATTACAATTTATTCAACAATGTATATATTGATGGATATTAGGTTATCTTCCATTATTTTTATTTGTATGTTTGTTTTGTTATTATTGTGTTTGTTGCCACAACAAAAATGCTGCAACAAACACATTTGTAAGTGTATCCTTATTTCTTAGTCCCTTAATTTCCACAGGATAGGTTCCCAGACATGAAATTGTTGCATCATATACATGTTTTTTTCTCTCCATAAATTCTGAACAGTTCAATTTCTTTCAGTAATGTGAGAGAGTGCCCTTTCCCTAGCAAAAACCCCTACTACAGATTTTATCTGCTTAATTTTTCTCAACATAATGTGTGAGACGTATTATCTCACTTTCCCTTTGATTTGCATTTCCTTAACACTTTTTTACATAGTATTTAGACATCCTCTTGGAAAGTGCCTATTTATTTCCTTTGCCTATTTTCCAGCTAAGATTTATCAGTTTGTAGAGGTATTTAAATATTTTAAACATAAAATCCTTCACCTATCTTTTTAGACAGGATCTTGCACTGATGCCCAGGCTGCAGTGTAGTAGTGTGACCATAGTTTACTGTGGCCTCAAACTCCTGGGCTCAAGGGATCCTCCTGCCTCACTCTCCTGAGAAGCTAGGAATCCAGACACACACCACCATGCTCAGTTAATTTTTTTTTTTTTTTGTAGAGACAGGATCTTGCTATGTGCCCAGGCTGGTCTGAAACTCCCAGGTTCAAGCAATCCTCCCATCTCAGCGTCCCAAAGTGCTGGGATTACAGATGTGAGCCACTACACCCAGTCCTTTACCTGTTTTATAAGCTGCAACTTTTCCCCAGTCCATCACTTGTCTTTTGGCTTTGTTTATAAATATTTTACCAGGGGGTGGAGCCAAGATGGCCCAATAGGAACAGCTCCTGTCTACAGCTCCCAGCCTGAGCAACGCAGAAGACAGGTGATTTCTGCATTTCCATCTGAGGTACCGGGTTCATCTCACTAGGGAATGCCAGACAGTGGGTGCAGGACAGTGGGTGCAGCGCACCATGTGCGAGCCAAAGCAGGGCGAGGCATTGCCTCACTCGGGAAGTGCAAGGGGTCAGGGAGTTCCCTTTCCTACTCAAAGAAAGGGGTGACAGACGGCATCTGGAAAATTGGGTCACTCCCACCCTAATACTGCGCTTTTCTGACGGGCTTAAAAAATGGCACACGAGGAGATTACATCCTGCACCTGCCTTGGAGGGTCCTACACATACGGAGTCTTGCTGATTGCTAGCACAGCAATCTGAGATCAAACTGCAAGGCGGCAGCGAGGCTGGGGGAGGGGCGCCCGCCATTGCCCAGGCTTGCTTAGGTAAACAAAGCAGACAGGAAGCTCGAACTGGGTGGAGCCCACCACAGCTCAAGGAGGCCTGCCTGCCTCTATAGGCTCCATCTCTGGGGGCAGGGCACAGACAAACAAAAAGACAGCAGTACCTTCTGCAGACTTAAATGTCCCTGTCTGACAGCTTTGAAGACAGTAGTGGTTCTCCCAGCATGCAGCTGGAGATCTGAGAATGGGCAGACTGCCTCCTCAAGTGGGTCCCTGACCCCTGACCCCCAAGCAGCCTAACTTGGAGGCATCCCCAGTAGGGGCAGACTGACACTTCACACGGCCAGGTACTCCTCTGAGACAAAACTTCCAGAGGAATGATCAGACAGCAGCATTCATGGTTCACAAAAATCCGCTGCTCTGCAGGCACCGCTGCTGATACCCAGGCAAACAGGGTCTGGAGTGGACCTCTAGCAAACTCCAACAGACCTGCAGCTGAGGATCCTGTTTGTTAGAAGGAAAACTAACAAACAGAAAGGACATCCACACCAAAAACCCATCTGTACATCACCATCATCAAAAACCAAAAGAAGATAAAACCACAAAGATGGGGAAAAAACAGAGCAGAAAAACTGGAAACTCTAAAAAGCAGAGCACCTCTCCTCCTCCAAAGGAATGCAGTTCCTCACCAGCAATGGAACAAAGCTGGACGGAGGATGACTTTGACGAGTTGAGAGAAGAAGGCTTCAGATGATCAAATTACTCCGAGCTACAGGAGGAAATTCAAACCAAAGGCAAAGAAGTTAAAAACTTTGAAAAAAAATTTAGACGAATGTATAACTAGAATAACCAATACAGAGAAGTGCTTAAACGAGCTGATGGAGCTGAAAGCCCAGGCTCGAGAACTACGTGAAGAATGCAGAAGCCTCGGGAGCCGATGCGATCAACTGGAAGAAAGGGTACCAGTGATGGAAGATGAAATGAATGAAATGAA